>NC_133878.1:5405532-5429119 GCF_044706935.1 Curcuma longa
AAAAAGAAAAATGATATAATAAGTGAAAGAGAATTCAACATTTTACTGAATCTCATAAGTAAATTTTGATATTATCTAAATCACGTATCTAATTTTATAATATCTAAATCAAATATCATATTTTTGAAATACTTCTCTTTTTCTATAGGTCTCATCTATCAATTTTCATAATATCTAAATTACGTATCATATTTTTAAAATATTTCTTTTCTTTTTTTAAATCCATTAGTTTCGTCCGAAACTGACTAATAAATTTAAAAAAATTTAAATTATTTTAAATCAATATTCTTATAAATCTATATTCTGGAATTTAAATTTGATAATATAAATTAAAAATAAAAGAGATATGTTAGGCGAAATTAGCTGATGGAGAGAGAACATTGTTCAGTTTCGTCAAAATTTGACTCTTGTTTACTTCAATAAATCTGTTGTATCATAACCAATTTAAGAATATTTCAAGGATATGATATATGATTTAAATATTTTAAAATTAATATATTTTAGATAATATTGAAACTCATAATGCGGTCACGTCGAAAATAGAAAATTAAAAGGACGCACCTTCTCTATTTGCTTTTTTTTTTAATTTCTTTGTTTTCTCTTTTGATTTTTGGTAATAAACCCACTGTCCTCACTTTTCTCCTAACAGAGCCTTCACCCCTCTCCCCTCTCTTCGTCTCTCTCGCAACTCCGCACGATTGCCGCCTTGATCCCGATCGCGAGCAGCGTGATCAAGCCGCCGGCGAGGGGAAGCAGCGGCGGCGGCACCTCCTTTCTCCGGAAATCTTAGATCTCCGTTTTTTCTCTCTCTTCTTTCCTTTTTCCGGTTCCTCCGCCTCTTCACGACGCCGTGCTTGGATCGGACGACGGAGCCTCCGATCGTACCTCCAACGAGCTGTGGTTCTCGCCTACGCTCCGGCCGGACTCAGGTCTTTCCTCTCGATCCCTATCTCTCTCTCGGTCTCTCTTGCTCACGCCCTCTGCTTTGAATCTGTTGGCAAGATTGGGTAAAGTCATTGCTCCATGAAATGTATCTGTTGGCTTCTTCACTGATCGAAACAATTGATTAGAAGTATTCAATGTTGTTTTAGAAGAAATCCCTTAAAAATTCAGTTGGTATAATTTAAGTCTGTGCTTCTAGATCGTTACAAAGCCCATGGTTTCTGGTACAATCAAGAGCCAGATGGAAGCTAAGGATGGCAGTTGGTATAAGAATGTTCAAGAAATATATGCTGATGCAAGATTGGTTTTCACTAATGCAATGAAACACAATGATGATCAAAGTGATATTCATGCTATGGCAAAGTCATTGCTGGAAAATTTTAGAGAAGTGGCTGCCATTGCTACCTAAAGTTGTCAAAGAGGTTGAGTTGAGCTACTCTTATTTCTTCTCCCATCTTCTTTTGTCTTCCAGTAACATTTTGTTTTCCATTGTCTTTATGGATATTAGTTTCTGTTAATGGCATCAAATCTGTCATTGTAAATGCCTTTTTGTTTTATCTTCTGATTTTTCCTGGATTTTTTACTTCCCAGGAAGCAAGACAAAAAGATGAGGGAGCTCAAACTCTTTCAAATATTCGTAATTCTTGAAAGGCTGCATATGCAAAAATAGCTAGAGACATACAATGGGGTAATCTTTCTATACTCAAAATGTGTTCTTGTTGCTTTCCATTTCTGGGTAGTGGTTGTAGTTCTTTTGCTCTAGTGGAGAGGCTGGAGTTCATATGGCTATGTAAATGTTATCTTGGTCTTCACCAGGTTATAGAAACTAATCATGTTCAAGCACAACTGTGTTTTTTTCCTAACTTTCAATCCGATTTTCAGCTTGATGAACTCAATTCACAATTGGAAGATCTAAGGGCGCGGATAATAGAGAAATGCAGGTAAACAATTTTGCCTCATCCATCTCATCCTTATAGAATGTATGATATACACACAAGTATGCACCTTTTCTGCTTTGTGTTCCTGTTAAATAAGTCATTGAGTTAAACTGCTGAGCAACTATTGACATTTAGAAGTTGATCATTCAACAGATGTAGGGCAAGAATTAGAAAAATTAGCCTGCCCTTATGTTGTGATTCTTAGCTATAAACTAGTGATTAAGTAGCAAGATATCTGATAAAGATTATAAAGAGCCAGATAGCCCATCTTAAAATATTATTTATAACATAATTTAATAACCAGGTAGAATGATAGGGCAGATAGAACTCCTGGGAATTAGAAGTATTGGTCTTAGCTAGGGATATTATACTCCAGCCAAGATGATATGCCTTGTTGGCACACCGATTGATGATGCCAGTGACTCGGATTAGTATGGAGGCATCAACAAGGAGAATCCTATCTGGCTTCTTGAGTCTTGATGAGTTCTCCCTAAGCCTATCCATCATCTCATGCCATCTGGAGTGTGCCACAATTAAAGTGTCGAAATAGTTGAACATACATGTCATATACATGTTCAGCATGACAATCGGCTAGCAGAATGATATGCTTCCTTTGTGCTAACTGAAAGGATCTTTATAACATGATATATTTGCTTTTGCCATCAATATCAATCGTTAATCCTATTTAAATACTTGTTTTTTCCTTTCTGCTTTTATTTCTATACTACTAATATAATTGTTATTTGAATTCCATAGTAGACCAAGTTAAAACAAAGTTATCAAGTAAATTCCTGCCAACTTAAAGAGAGATTATTTTAAACTTGAAAGAGTGCTTATATCTAATAGATAATTGAATATCGTATTTATGAACAGTCTAATTCTTCTTTCTTTCTTGTTGTACTTCCCTTTGCATTTTGTATAAAATTCTTTCCACT
Organism: Curcuma longa; assembly: GCF_044706935.1. Classification (NCBI taxonomy): domain Eukaryota; kingdom Viridiplantae; phylum Streptophyta; class Magnoliopsida; order Zingiberales; family Zingiberaceae; genus Curcuma; species Curcuma longa. Next base: position 5,408,348 of record NC_133878.1, read on the forward strand.
TATTAATTTTTTTTTAGTAATCCAGGTCTACTGGCTCTACGATTCGACTAATCCACTTATTTAATGAACATTAAAATACTAGTTTCACTTCAGAAAATTAAATCTGTTATTTTGTTAGCAACATGAGGTTACTTTTAGGACACTGGTTATTATTACTTCCATTTAGTCTGCCCTTCTTGTTTTTCCAGCAGTGTGAAAGTGAACCGCGAATGTGATGGTGTGACGAATGCTTAAATTTCTTTGTTTCAGAAAAATGACTACTGAGGAGAAAAGGAAGCTTGGGGTTGGCCTGAGCACTTTATCCCCTGAAGATCTCAACATGGCTCTAGAAATTATAGCTGAAGACAATCCTAGTTTCCAAGCCACCGGCGAAGTAGTGGATCTCGATTTGGATGCGCAGGTATTTTCTTTTTTATTTGTCATATTTTGTTGCTATATAGAAAAACTGGCCAAGGATTAGTGTTGATGAGAACTAACCTCACGTAATCACAATATTGTCTGATAGGCCTTTTGGATTGAATTTGTAACATTTGCTAGTGGATCGCCATGTTTTTGAAAACCTTTCCATTTGTAACTACCACTTTGCCAGTAATATAGTGCATATGCCTCTTTAACAGATGTGCAAAAAATGGTTAACTTACTGATCTCAAGTTTGCATTGATAACATGTTATTTTGTCATTCAGATAGTAGCCTTCTTTGAGGCATCATTCTTGCTGATCAGAGAATCCAATTTGCTTCTCCTCTTTTGTATTGCTGCAGAGTGAAACCACATTGTGGAAGCTCAAATTCTTCATGAAGAGGGTATTAGAGAATCAAGCAAAGAACTCTGCGGTAAAGACTAACGACAACTTGAAGAGAAAGAGAGAGATTATTTGCAAAGCTTTGGTGAAGAGTGCAGCGAAGAAGAGAAACAAATAGCTTTCGGTGTTATGATGTTGCTTGATGTCACACATGTAAATGCAACTAACTTTTGTTGCTGAAGCAATTTAGTAGGAACTTCTGAAACAAGTTGCCTTTTTTGTTAGCAGTAATTCTGGCAAACCGACAAAAGTTTGAATCGAGTTTAGCAATGCGGTTATGTATGTTGGTTGAGTATAATTTGTATTGTTTGCTCTGATGGCAGTGCAAATTGTTGTGTTGTGGTGTATTCGCTCTATGATATGGTTGAACGGAATAAACTTTCTATCCTTCCACCTTGTTAGCTATGAAGAATTATCTTGAATAAAAATCAATGGCCAACTCGAGTTTGCTGCATCCACGATGGCCGTTCCAAGAGGCGAGGCCGTGAGTGGGCCTCTCGGCAGCCATTGTGAGAGGCAAGAGGCCACGATTGGCCTCTCTGCGGCCATCGCGAGAAGTGAGGTTGCAATTGACCTCTCTGCGACTGTTGCAAGAGGCGAGGCCATGACTGACCTCTTTGCCACCATCAAGGCCTCTCCATGAACTCACAGCAAGGCTGTGACCATCCTCCCACAGACTCACGGCAATGTCGCGACCGTCACGAGTGGTGAGGCCGCGATCAACCTCTCCGCATCCGTCATAAGAGGCGAGAGCCGCAATCAACCTCTCTGTATCCGTTGCGACTATCACAGCCTTGCCGTGAACTCATGACGTGGCCACAATTGGCCTCTCTGCGACCATGAGGAGCAGCAAGACCGCTCGAGTTCATGGCGATGCTGTGAACTTGCAACCTCTCCATTGTTGCCGCAAACTTGCGGCCTCTCCACGATCGTCGTGAGTTCACAAACAACATTGCGACCACGAGCACGAGCAGCAGGTTGCGAGCCGAAGGATTCCTTTACCTCCCATCTTTTATCATTTCTTTCTTTTATCTTTTCTTCCTTCATCTTTCTCTTCTCTTTCCCTGAGGATGGTTTTTTCACCATTGATTCCTTTCCCTCCTTTGTCCCCATTTTGGAGTAGTAAACATTAGTTTCCTTGCTACATCTCATAAAAAATATTATTTTATGAGAAGGTTGTTCAAAGCTTGGCCAAAAGTAAGCACTTGATTAAAAATATTTTTATGAAGGTTTTACAGCTCAAAATTCCTAAAGAACTTATCGTACAATAAGACTTTTCACTTACACATTTTATTTACCTTTAATCTATTGGATAGTGGATGGCTATATTACTAGTCAATTGAACTCTGCTTCTAGCCGACTGCTAAAGCCTCCAGTCACTTAAAAAAACATATCCAGTCAATTATTGCTTGAATATTAAAAATAATAATAATAATAATTTTTCTAATTATCAAGCTCTTACACTGAGTTGACTCATCAATTGTTTGTCATGCTCTGATCAACTGAAACAATCTCCAATCAATTAAATTTAGTCAATGGTCCCTTTTTCAGTCGACTTATCTCCTTGTAAGTCTATGCAAGACTATAATTTGGAACCAACAATCCCTTGGTTAAAGGTTTCAAATCAAGCCACTAGGTTCTATCTTCACATAGACAAAGACATCCTTGTTAATGTTGTCAAAAAATACAAGCCCCAAGATTACATTTCTCGCCCTATAGTCGACTTCGCGAGACCTCTGTTCATTGGATGCTCCAAGCTTGCTCTATACCAACTAATCCTCTATGCTTTTGAGTCCATCTCATTTCAAGCCACCCTCGAGTCCAACTCGCGTCGAGCCTCAAATCCATCAAACTCCCTAAACTTCCTATCTTCTAAACCTCCTTGCCTTTCAGGTCCACCTCGTACCAAGCCTTTGAGTCATTGAACCCACAATCTTATGATCACATTTGCAACCACCCAACACTCCTTGCCATAGTCTATTCGAAACTTCTCGTAAGTTCTCATATTCATCTTATGCCGCTGAGCCATTAAGCACGAACCAACTCAACCTCATCGAGTCAACTAACTCTACAAGCTTCATGTGCAATATGCAAGTCTGTGTGCACATAAAAAATACAAGTGACACCTAAATTAATCCCTCAGATAAACATATCAAAACAATTTAGTCAAACTTGACTACTTGGGAGCTTTGTTTCCCAACAAAATCATCTCCTCGGATAAGTATATCATCAACATATAAGAGAAGGAGAATAATTTCTTTAAAAAAATTGTGGAAAAATAGACTGATACCATAAGGATAAGTTGAAATCCACATTGGAGTTTGTTTGAGGTCATAAAAATCTTTGAGGAGATGACAAAATTGGTGATAGAGATGAGATAAAGTCTTCTAAGGAGGTGGCTCAATCAGTTTCCATGATTAGGTGTTCAACTTCTAGTGGGATAGCTAGAAGAGAAGGATTGCATAGGAACATCATCCACAGAACAAGTTTGGGAGCTATTGCTAGTGAAGACAAACAAGATATCAAGGAGACATGGAGAACCTCATGGATGATCACTATTTCACAAATTTATTGAATATTTTTGTTAACATTGATCTTCTGATGAGAGGTGGATTATGAATGCACATGACTTGAACTGGATAAAAAAGTTTAGGAATAACTCAACCTATGGGCACTAAGAAATTATTTTCTCTTCGATTCCAAATGCAAAAACAGTTATATTAGAAACATCCATAATCAAAAGCTGAAACATGCACAATACACTTCGATGGTCGAACTCAAGAAAGACTCATATAGGAACACCAAATGGAGTAAAAAATACGAAGACAAATCAAATTGTAAATGACGGAACTAATCTGTTCTTCAATCTTGGAGTTAAAGTAACTCCCGCAAAATTACCTCACAGATATGCTTTTACCAAACAGTCCAGAGATTGCTCGGCCTGGATCATCTTGCTTGATGAGAGATTCTCCAACCAAGACCTAGAATTATGAATGTAAGGAAGGGATTAAAAACAAAGATGGAATACATGTGACAACTAAATGGATATAAAAGAATTCAATGGCAAGAAAATATTTTATTTGCTTGCTGCTATTGAACCTCCAGTTGTTTGATAATATAGGATCATTAGGTTATCAACTATAATAATAGTCAAAAGCATCGGACAAACCACTTATGGAAGGGCAGTTCATCGTGCTTGTTGAGGCTTTACCAAATGCAGTAATCTACTGTAAGCTGATTGAGGCTTACCAATTAGTTCATTTTACCTTGAGATTTTCATTGTTGTTTTTATCCAGACATTATGCATTTCAAATTGTAACTGAAAATAGGAAGTTTACAATTCATATTGTGATACAAACACGAAAGAAATAATAATAATGTACTGGCAATTCAGTGCACCCATATCACAAGTCCAGTATCACCTAGGAAACCCCTTAAACAAAGAAACTCAGTTGTGATGCATTTACATGATTAGTTTCATAATGCCCCTTTTTTTCTCAGGAAAATTTTAAGAATATGAGACAGCAATTGAAAAGGAAAATACCAATGCACACCATAACACATGTAAACAAAAAACTTACTGCTTTGATGCCAGCATCTTGGACATAAGAAATATCTTCAGGAGTAAATAACCCAGATTCTGATACCACCTGAAGAAGCAGGTTGCATTCAAGAAATTTAGTGTAGGGATAATGTAGTTCATATATATATTGTACACAAATGTACACCGAAATTTGATATATATATATATACACACACACTGAAGTGAGACTTAAGCAATATAGAAGCTAAGATATCAGAAGTTTCTGCAGTGCCACCTGTTCTGCAATGGCTAGTAGTAGAATAGGCCAGAACAGGAATACGATGGCACAGAGTGATTTACATAACTTAGTCAGAATTTGGGACCTACCATGCTGGCATGCAAGCGACTGCAGTCCATGCGACAATACTACTACTACATACTTCCCTTACTGTCTACTAAGGTTTCATTTTTTTCTCTCTAAAAATAGCATGCAGTACAGTTGATATTAGATATATGCATATATAAGTTTGATAGTTGGCTCTTCATTTATCCCCATGCCTGATCCTAAGACATCGTCACTTTGAGTGGGTACTCAATACCCCTGTTGATCACATGTAAACAAAATTTAGAAATGACTGTCAGATCCACACTCATGTTAAATACTCATATCCGAGTAACATAGTATATTGGTATAGCAAAGTGCTTAACATCTGACTATATAAAAAAAATGATAATCCCAGTAGCCACATCTCTCGGAGTGGTCGGAAAAATGATAATCCCAGTAGCCACATCTCTGGGAGTGGTCGGCCCGGTCCCACGGAAGTTTCCCACCGACCACCAGGGTAAATCGGGAAGCGCATACGGCAGCCAATCCAGATGCCCAGCATCCTTTGATTGCGTTCCCCATTTGGAGGAAAATTCCTGCAAATACGCCGTAGCTGGGGATCGAACCGCGGGTCCCTGAGTTACAATCCGGATGCCCTACCGTTGCACCATTGCCCCGGGGATGTCCTACCCTAAACATCTGACTATATAAAACACATTATTGGTTGATAAATAAAAACTTTTACATTTTACAGGATATATAACAGCATCTTATTTCCATAATCAATTTAAATTGCTTGGCTAGAACTAAAAACAAGGAGCAATAAGTTTTCTCACAATGATGTCCCTATGGCGTATCAGCTCCCCACGCTCTCCCTCCAACAGCCTTTTTGTGTTTGAAATGTCAACTTCAAATGTTTCTGCAAGAAGATAAATATAAGAATATAAATTCAGTGGGTTATACCACATGGTTAAATATCTTTATGAAAAATAAATAGTACTTATTTTACAATATTCCTAGTTGGCAAAATCAATGAATTTAGAAATAGATCGCCCAGGGTTAGATCATTATAGGCAATGGTCGATTCAATTTTCCCCCCAAGAAATCAGCATCTCAGAAAAATTAATCTAGAAAAAACTAGAGATTCAAAGAAATTAGCTACAAATTAGTTAGATTACAAAATTCATGCAATCCATTAAATTTAGTCAAATTGATAGCCAAAATGGATGAAAATGAATTGAAGTTTGGTTCAATTGAGATGACTTTAATTTTGACCAACCTAACATATTCTTTAATCCTAGCTTTATTTTAAGAGAACTTGCACAAGGAGAGAGTCTTTAGCACCCTCTTAAATTGCTTCTACTTGCCACAACTCAAAATTCACCACGAGATAATGATCACTTACTCAACCTTTCCGTCACTCATTATACTCGACATCTTCCCATCTTTCACTCACTCACTACAATCAAGTAAAGTTATTGTGGATTGAGAGAGAATGCAATAGTCTCTCTCAATCAACAAGCATCCTAAAACTCTGCTTCCTTTAACTAAAAATTGATTCGAATGTAGTTAGGAACTTGAAACGGTATAACATTGAATATTATGTAATAGTACTAATTAAAAATATTAGCAATAAAGTGTTATTGAGTGATTATACTATTATTGGTTATAATTTATATTTATTAATTTTATATTAATAAATAGACATTATTTTTATATTATTGGTTAATAAATATGACATTATTAAGATATATAACAAAATAAATAGACATTTTTATATTATGGGTTATAATTTATATTTATTATTTATTAATTTTATATTAATAAATAGACATTCTTTTTTATATTATTGGTTAATAAATATGACATTATTAAGATATGTAACAAAATAAATAGACATTTTTTTACAAGATTTGCTGTAATATGAAAAAATTTGTATTTTTCATTATTTTTTAGTTTCCCACTGATTCTAATTTTGCAGATCCTACTAATTCCATGCAACTAACACTATTCTTTAACTACCTTATCCCGATTCTTATCCAGACTCTGATACAGATTTTGACAACTGACTACAACAATCATGTCTAAGGTTGGCTGCTAACCATTCAGTTTGAAATCTCTCGCTCAGGTATTTCAACAAGATCAACCGCATACACTAAGAACCATTAAAGCACAATACTCCCAGAGAATTTGGCTGAGATCTGCCTCAAAATGTAACCAATATTGATTTTGGACACATCAAGTAATCCTAATGAATGTCAAACTAGGCTAATTTTTTGGGTGGGTCAAAGAGTTGGCTCATTAGCCTTCTTTAGTCCAGGCATATCACTAACTTACAAGATAGGAAGCAGTTGGGCTCACAATTACAGAACAAGTCCAGTTCAAAAAACTTAGTTTACAATTTTTAGATGACAATGGAAATACAGATGCACAAGATAAAGTTCAAAATTATCTTTGTTCATTTGTCCAACTACTAAAAATACATACCCGCACTACTCCAAGTTACTTTTGGGGATTAGAGCAGAGAGGAATTGTCCAGACATGCAATAGATGCGATATTATATTCTGACCAGTCAATTAGGTTGAAGATCCTGAGCTTTCATAATTGATCAGTTAAGGTGTTGGTTATCTGTATTCTAAAACATGGAAACAAATCTTAGGCTTATCAAGTTCACAGTGGATATGCTTATAAAGGAAGAAGGTGAAAGCAGATTATAGAGAGAAATCATATAAAATAAGTCATAACCCAGTTTTATATTCTGGAAAAATACAAAGAATTCAATGTTAGAATGGACCAGATTAAAAAGGTTCTTTAATTTTTGTCAACAATTTGTTTCAGCAACATTAAACCAAAATTGCAATGCCACGACGATCATTATCTTTACAGGTGAAAAGGAGCAACAGAGATTGTAACTATAAAGGGTTTGCAGTAAAGGAATATACATACTCATACCAAGATTACGGTTATTGATGCCAATTAGCTGTACACCCTCTATGCCCAATACTCGGTCCAGTTCACTTTCATTATGCACCTAAGCAAGATCCAAATGATGAATATCTGCATTCAAGTGTTTTCAATGAAATAAAGGAAGTTAACTAACCTCAATCAATGCTGCTAGGCCAAGCAACCTACAGATTTTAGTCAAATATTTTATATCAAGATCAGGTAAAACAGCAGCAATAAGGAGGATTGCATCTGCCCCCTTTGAGCGAGCATAATAGATTTGCCAGGCATCAACTATAAACTCTTTGCACAAAAGCGGACACTGCACTTTTTACTAGATTAGATTATCATACTAAACTGAGATATGCTCGACATGAAAGAACTATAGTTTGTAAAGAATCATCCAGAATAACAGAAAACTTGGAAGAATTGACTACAGACCTTAACTCCAGCTCTGCGAATAGACTCAAGATTCTCAAAGCTTCCCTAGAAGCAAAACAGACAGCCTCAATCAATCACATTCTATCCATAGGATTGCTTCAAGTATTATTGATATTGTTAAAAAAGAAATATAAATGGGAGAATGCTACCTGAAAATATTTTTCATCAGTCAAGACACTTATACATGCTGCTCCATGTTTCTCGTATGTATTGGCAACTTCAACCTGTTTTAAATGTGAATGTAAGTAGCCAAATGTAGAAACAACCCACGAACAATATCAACAGTTTCATCTATGGCAGTATCTTTTAAGAAATTGACTTGTGAAATAACAGATTTTCGAATAAATATGAGAAAAGTTATATCCTCCACTAAGATATGGCATTATGGCCTTTAAAATCTCAGTTGCAAATAGCTGTAGCCAACATATACCTTTTAATAAGCATCCCAAATAGCAGCTTGAAAGACATACACTATATAGACTGAAGTGTGAGGTAAGATATTCATTTTGTAATTTGTAGTATGTTTGTCCTTTTGAACCAGAGCTCAGAAAGCTTTATATAAAACACTTTACCTTATTCTACTGAATTAAGAACAACACAACATAAAAAATTTCTAGTCAAACACAAATGTATGGATGACTGATTCAATGTAAGAAAAAGTATTAACAAATTGTTCTCAAGAATTTTCTTTACACTGCCAAATTGGGGGACCGACCAACAAGAACATAATGGTTATGTTGCATTCATTGCCTGACTTGAGTGGACCGGAAAAAGAACAGTAACATAGGCTCAAATTATGCCATAAGAAACACTGAGATGGTATATGATAGGCATGAAATTTTTTTAAAAAATCATTAAGTGAAATATGTATATATACTTACATAAGTTTAACAATGATCAAATATGCAAGATTATTAATAGCCAGAGATTAGTAGGAATCAGAAAGCATATGAACAAATATTATATAGTTAATGACAAGTGTGAAACTTAACTAAATGTGTCAACCCCATCATTTAACAAAACATGAACAAAACAGAATAAATAAAAAATAAAGTAGGATACAAAACACTCACTGGATCAAAATTCTCCCGTAACACACCTCTACTGGGAGAAGCCTTTTTGACCTCTGCTATCAATGCAGGCATACCTGTATGTTTGTATGATGCCTTCAATGTTCCAATAAAATCTCTAACAGGTGGAGCATTCTCTAGGGCTTTCTTTATTGTGATTAAAGGTCTTCTCTCTTTTAACTAAAGGGAAGCAGAAATAAGAATTTTCAGCATTCACCAATTAAGAAAGAATAGTAAAACAAATAGTCATAGGTTAAATCAGAAATTGCCTGTGTCACTTCCAAATCCTTGTCCCATATTATTTTCTCTAGGATGTTCCTTGGGGTATTTCCTTCATTTTCCAAGCGGAATTCAAAAGGCCCAACATAATGCTTAGAAGGTCCAGTTGGTGGCCGCCTCCTGATTTTTACACCATGAACTGCAGCAACATCTTCTGCTAGTTTCCCATTTTGGCACTCGCGCAACTTCAGTGAATTAGAAATTTCCTCCTTGGCAGTGGCAGAGGTACTTGCTAATGTTGTCTCCTTTAAGAAGTTGAAAATAATCACAGTGAGAACAAATTAAACAATGGTCTGAGCCAAATAAAACCAAGAAGCTATGGTAATGATTCACTGGCTTCAAACAATAAATTAAAGGAACAAATACAAGCGGTTATTATTTAAAATACAACAGAAACGGTAAGATTAGTTAATAAAGTTATATTTTGTATCATATAGTATATATTATTATCAGTACCAATTCATCTTAGCACATAAAATAGAGAGTGAATAGATTATCACTGACAAAAAATGAGGAACTAAACCATTTTTTTTGTTTCATTAAGATCCTAAATCTTTTAGAGGAATAATGTCTATCTCGAATGCCAAATTGTGGGGGGAAAAGCCATAGATGATGAAACAAAGACAATTCAGGGCAATAATACATAGCATCTTATGGATCTTCCTCTTAACACTAAAATATTCGGCTCTAAAAGGATATTCAAGAAGAAACCCAAACCCGATAAAAATAATGATGAATATAAAGGAAAATTAGTAACCCAAAGTTTAGTTAAGTTGTAGACTGTTTTAAGACATTTTCTCCTAATAGAAAAAAATCGCCTCTATTAGAATTACATTTGCAATAGCATCAATTTAAAATCTTGAAGTGCATAAGCATCAAGATTCAAGTTTTAAATGGAGACCATAATGTAGAGAATTATACATTGATAATTTATTAAGCTTTGGTGCTAGCAATCTAGCATGGATTCCATTAATGAAACAAAAATACTTTTCACTCAAATGAAACCAAAGAGATAAGTCCAGTAGATGTAATTATAGGACCAAAGTATTCAATAGAAACGATGCCTATATTTTCTGACAATCTCATTATGTTTAGTTCATATGAACCAGGGTTCAAAAACATATACAAGGTGGTATGCCATTAACTCACTACATAGTGCACACATGGTACATGGAAACAAATGTGAAGGCAGATGTGGTAAGCATAAAAATATTAAAAACTATTCATAGTTATATATAAAGTATTTGTTACTTGCAACACACCTGTTAATTGTTTAAGTGAGCATTTACAAGTTACAATTCACTAACCAGGATAGCTTAGAGTTTTAGTCAATTTGATTTAGTTTAAATTAGTTATGAACTAACCAAGGCTTTTTAATTGCACAAAGTAGACTGTTCATGAGATCATATGCGGTTCGCTCTCAAAATTCACCAAGTTTTAGTCAATTTGATTTAGTTTAAATTAGTTAGCAGATCATATTTTCTCAAAATTCACCGCTTCAACCCAAAGCGACTTTCATCTTCTGACCAATGATCCGAACAACTCAATCAATCAAGATGAGTAACTTATCAAGTAACCAATGGGCAGGAAACCGTACCTCGACATCCTTCGCAGCCCCGCACTGGTCGAAGAGCTCCTCGACGCGGGGGGCCGGCATGTCCCACGGCAAGTTGGTCGAATTAAGTTCCCGGCGCTTCTCAGCAGCCTCCTCCTCCTCTAATAATGTTTTTGGGTCCACGGAACACCGGGAAGAGACACCTCGGCGGGCCAGATTCTTCGAGATGGCGAAGAGAGACGGCGGAGAGATCCCGAGAGGGGCGTGACGGGAAATGGAAGGTTTATCGGAGGAGGAGAGTGATTTAGCTTGCCTGAATTGGAAAGGAGCGAAGAAGAAGCCAGTGGCGGCGGGCATCGCCATTTTCCGGAGAGCAGCGGTAGGTTTACCTTCCCATCGGACGGAGATCAGCAGGCGGATTAGCAGAACCAGCGCTGGGACGATGCTGCATCTCCGTCGCGAGAGAGGCAAGAGGTGGCTGATTAAGGGCCAATGGAGAATAATAATAATAATAATAATAATAATAATAATAACAATAATAATAAATATCCTAAACGGAAAAGAAAAAAAATCCCAAATTCCCGTCTTTTTTTTCCCGCGCACGCGCTACGCACGTGACTTTGAGCTGAGAATATCCTCCATCATTCAAATTTATTATCTTATCATTCAAATTACGTTTTTCTTTGTTTTTGTCCGACTGTGGACGATATTAAATGGATAAAAATCGAAAGGGTTTAGGTTTCACATTTAATGAGCGACATCTTATCCTTTTTTTATTTTTTTATTTTCTTTCCTATAATACTTATCTCCTTCTTCTTTAAAAAAATTATAAAATATTTTATTTAAATGTTAAAAAATTTTAATCTCTCATGCCTCCTCCTTCGATTATATCGGAGCGATTGGTAATATAGACATCTCGATGAATTTCTTCCATCGTCTCCTTCGATCCATCTAGTGGCGCAAAGAGATATGATAAATCGACGATAATTTGAGATCAAAGCTAAAATTTTGAATCAATTCGTGGTGTGCTTTGGGAATTAGCGGTGTTTCTGATCGAGATTTGAAAGAAAGTGAACGACATAAAAGCTGTGGCATGCTACGTCAAGGATATCGAGCTGTGGGCTGGTCTGTCGAGCTTCGATGCGTCGGAGAAGCCGATCACACGGGAAGGAAAATGAGCACTTTCAAAGATGAGATTGACTTCGTCGTTTTTTTGCCAGAGGACGACTCCCGTCGCAAGAGTGTTAGTGTATTCCTGGTGGCGAAGTAAGTTTTTGATTTCGAAAGATGTGAACTTTATGTATTTTAGGATAGTTCTATTTTTTTACAGGTAGTTATTTGATAAAATGCCAAGGTGCAATCGAAGATGGAAACGAAGGTGGACGTCGTTTGATTGTTTGTGAAGATTAGCATGGATGGAGCTCCTTACTTGAAGAAGATTGACCTTAAAGTTTATAAGGGGTACAAGGAGCTCAAGGAGTCCTTGGATAGCATGTCCAAATGATTTTCCTTAAGTAAACAAGCATGACTTAATTACCACTACAATCATAAATTGATATGTATTTGTATTTCTTAATAATTATTATTATAAATTATTGATTCTCACATGAGAACTATCCAAGAAAGAATGTTGCAATGAATGTAATATGTCATCACTTACAAAGACAAAATTGATGACTTGATGCTGATTGTAGATGTTCCTTTAGAGTGAGTATATTTTAACTCGGGTTGAATCACGGGGCATACAATATATCAAATCGAAGATCTCTGAACGATCTTCAATTTGATATATTGTGTGTCTCATGATTCAATCTAAGTCAAAAGTTACGACCTTGCAAAATTTAAGATTTAATATTTAGTTGTAGCAGCTACGAAATCGTAGCTGCTAAAACTACATGACAACTCAATTATAAACCGTAGCTACTATAATATGAATATTAAATTCTAAACTTTGAGAGATCATAACTTTTGACTCGGGTTAAACCACATGATACAATGATCTTCGATTTGATATATTGTACATCCTATGATTCAATCCAAATAAAAAATTATAACCTCTTAAAGTTTATCCAGTATACACATGGTTCAATCCGAGTCAACCTAAACCCGATTGTCAGTGACTTTATTTATATTATTGTTGGTCTGCAAAACATTACGTTGCTAGTCTTTAGAAGACCAACAACAACATGTTGTTGATCTTATGAGTACCAGCAATAATGTGTTGTTGATCTTCTAAAGACTAGCAACATAGTCTTCTACAAACCAACCGTGTAGTTGTAGCAGCTACGGTTTCGTAGCTGCTATAACGTGAATATTAAACTCTAAACTTTGAAACATCATAACTTTAGACTCAGGTTGAACCATGGGGCACATAATATATCAATCGAAGATCTCTAAATGATCTTTGATTTGATATATTGTGTGTCACATGGTTCAATCTGAGTCAAAAGTTATAATCATTCAAAATTTGATATATTGTGCATCCCATAGTTCCTCGATCCATGACTTATGATCGTGATACCAAGTTCATCAGTCATTTCTAGAAGAACTTATGGTGGAAACTAGCTAAGAACACAGTTGAACTTTAGCAGTGACTACCACCCCTAGACAGAAGGTCAGACCAAGGTGGTGAATCAGAGTTTGGGCAATCTTCTGAGATGTTTGATAGGAATTAAGCCAAAGCAGTGGAATTTGACATTACCTCAAGTAGAATTTTCCTATAACACATCAAGAAACAAGACTACAGGTTGGAGTCCTTTTGAGATTGTCTATGGGTAGAACCCATCTGGGGTGCTAGATTTGGCCCCTATCCCACATATGGGCAAAATCCATCTAAAGATGGTAGAGCATCTTTGGGGCATTCATGAGCAAGTGAAACTGGTTATTCATGAGAGTGATGCCAAGTACAAGACTTGGGTTGATAGTCATCATCGTCAGGTGCTTTTTGATATTGGTGATTATGTTTGAGTTGTATTGACTCGTAATTGTTTTCCTATTGGTGAGTATAATAAGCTTAAATATCAAAAGATTAGATCGTGTGAGATATTACAAAAGATCAATGACAATGCATATAGATTGCACCTTTCTAGTCACTTGAAGACATCTGATGTCTTTAATGTGAAGCACTTTACTCCTTATTTTGTGGATGCTGATGATACTATTGGTGCAATCAACCTCAAGTCAAGGTTGACCAAGTTCGATTTGACTTGAGTTGGATTTTGATGTTTGATCAATATGTTGGTTAGGTGTCAAGTAAGGGTTGACCGAATACTTGATGGTGGAAAGTCCAAGTGGGGCATGGAAGATCAGACACTTGGCATAAGATGAAAAGTCCAAGTGAGTTATGCAAGACTAGACACTTGGCACGAGATGGAAAGTCCAAGTGGGTCAAGGTTGACAGGACACTTGGTGGTCGAAAGTCCAATAGGGAAGTTGACAAGAGAAAAGTTCAAGTGGGTCAAGGTTGACTGGACACTTAGTGATTTGAAGTCCTGGCAGGTCAAGGTTAATCAGATTTTAGACAACAATAAAGTCCTGGTAGGTTGAGGTCAACCAGATACTAGGCAATGAGGAAGTCTCGGCAGGTTAAGGTAGATCGGATGCTAGGCAACGATGAAGTCCTAGCAGGTCAAGATTGATCATATGCTAGGCAACGGGACGTTTTGACAAGTCAAGGATGACCGGATGTCATGTAAAGTTAGAAACAACATAGTAAAATTTTGAAGGTTATAAATTTTGACTCAGATATCAAAACGGGATAATCTTTGGTGCGAAACGAAGCTCATTTAGAGATATATCTTTTGTTGGGAATAGTGCCCTCAAAGCATTGTAATTGGATTATGTTTTTTTTAATAAAAGCGACATTTGTCATTGAACATATTTTGTTTTGAATATCATAGTAAAATCCTTAGTTTATTGGATGTAACCATAATTTAGTATATATAAGAGTTATATATACAAGAGGATTAAATTATGGATAATAAACTTAAATTAAGTCTGTGATGAAATTAATTAAAGTATGAGATCTTTAATTAAAACATCACTAATGCGGCCCATGAACATTTTGAATGTGACTGTCTTATCCGGACCGTTGATGTGGAGACATCTAGCTGGGGGCATTTATATATAATGAGATTATGTAAGACTTGGATCGATTTAATTAGAAATTTCATAATAAATTTCGTTATACTATGAAATTCAAATTAAATCATAAAGATGATCATATATGGATAGATCTTAATCCTGAAGTAATTATAAACTTCTATTTATTTCTATGTAATTCTTAATTTGCTTGTTTAAAGTTTGCAATTACGCATTCTCAACACTTGCATTTTAGATTTACATTTGAAATGAATGGCTGGGAATATAAATTTACAGATATGGAATCCATTCCTTCTTGCGGGAAGCAGAAAGATAATTTCCTTATTTGTTAATTCTGGAACTGAGTGTTGGGCCCAATCGATTTATAATGGAATTATAAATTGAACCACTCACTAGTGGATTAATGGTAAATGAGGTTTAAAAATAATTGGAGAGGTAAACGGAAAATTTCCTAGCTCCAATTATGAATTATCTATGGAGGATTAATCCGTATGTAATGATTATATCAATGGACGACTCTTTTCATAGAGTAAGATATTCTATAATAAAGAAGAGTGCAATTCCATATTTTTAGTGGAGTAATAATGGAATTAATAAATTGAATAAATTAATTAAAGAGTTTAATTATTTATCCAATTTATTGGAGCTTCTTATTATAGGTCCATGGTCCCCAGTACGCCTTCTTTATTGCTGACGGGCTAAAAATGCAATTAGAAATCAAATATGAAAATGAAAATTTATTTCCATAATTCCAACGGCTTGGAGATAAATTAAATATGAGATTTAATTAAAATTATAATTATGTGATAATTATAATTTGTGAATTATTATGGTAATATCCAAAAGGATATTAATAATATCTTTAATATATTTGGAATATATTAAATATTATGAAAGGTCTTTTGATTTTACCGTGAAAAACCAATTAAAAAGGAAAAAGAATTTTGGAAATTCTTGAAATAAATCGGTAAAACAAAACGAAAAAGGAAGAAGAAAAATCTTTGATTGATCTTTCTTTTAATAAAGGATCTTCCCTTGTTTTCCATAGTCATTCTCTCCCTATATATGTTTTCATGAGTTGGAGACAAGGGAGAGAGAGGAAAAGTGAGAGAAAAATAATTGATTTCTGAGATCTGTATTTTGGAGTGCCCACACACTACCGTCAATAGAGGGATCGTACTGGAAGGCTGTGGTTTCTACACACCCAGAATCTACGAAAGAGGAAAACTACAAAGAGGTTAGTTTTCTATAAAACACTTTCTTTTAGTAAATTTAAATTCTTCATTGATTTATATTCATGTGTTGATTAATAATTTGTGAAATTATACAATCGCTTCCGCTATCACTACAAGAAAATCGGTCTTTAACAACACTCAAAAGACATCGGTTTTATGTCAAAACCGATGTCTTTTACTTTTTAACAACGGTTTTAACAAAAACCGATGTCTTTGAGACATCGGTTGGAGCCTACGACAACGATTTTTGGAGGCTACAACAACGGTTTTAAAACTGATGTCTATGTGCGCTTTCAACAACGATTTTTGAAGACTACGACAACGGTTTGAAAACCGTTGTCTATTTGCGCTTTCAACAACGGTTTTGGAAGCTATAACAACATTTTAAAATCGATGTCTATTTGCGCTTTCAACAACGGTTTTGGAAGCTATAACAACAATTTAAAACCGTTGTATATTTTCGTTGTCTTTGAGAGGTTGATTGGAGACTACGACAACAGTTTTTGGAGGATACAACAACGGTTTTAAAACTGTTGTCTATGTCCGCCTACAACAACGATTTTTGAAGACTACGACAACAGTTTAAAAACCGTTGTCTATTTACAGTTTCAACAACGGTTTTGGAAGCTATAACAACAATTTAAAATCGATGTCTATTTGCGCTTTCAACAACGGTTTTGAAAGCTATAATAACAATTTAAAACCGTTGATTGGAGACTACGACAACGGTTTTTGGAGGAAACAACAACGGTTTTAAAACCGTTGTCTATGTCCGCTATTTTGGGACTATAACAACGGTTTTTGAAGACTACGACAACGGTTTGAAAACCGTTGTCTATGTGGGACGACAACAACGGTTTTGGAAGCTACAACAACGGTTTTAAAACTGTTGTATATTTTTATTTTTTTTCATTCCCTCTCTCCCTTTAAACTCGTTTTATTTTTTTGACTTTCTATGATATTTAACTATTCATTTATAAATTAATAAATGAATAAAAATTCTCTTTATATAAATATAAATAAATATTTATAAATTAATAAAAATTTCATTTATGTTTATACAAATTTCATTTTCATTTATGTTTTATAAAATTATTTTAATTAAATGTTTTATAAATATTTACATTAATAAATAAATAAATAAATAATATAAGTTTATTATATTAATTCATTATGTTAATTATACGTTATACGTTAATTAATAATCATACGTTTTATTACAAATAAATAATATAAATCATTTATGTTTTACAAATTAATAAATAAATAAATAATTCATTATAAATTTTATTACATTAATTATACGTTTTACGTTAATTATATTTACATTATTTTAATTCATTGTTACTTACATTTAATTAACCCTAACACATCCGTCTCCTACCCCTTCCGCACCGTAGCCGTCCGTCGCTCTGCTCCTTCTCCCGCCGCGCAACCTTCCGCACCGCTCTACTCCTTTTTCCGCACCGCACCGCAGCACCACTCTGCTCCTTCCGCACCGCAGCCTTCCGCACCGCAGCACCGCTCTGCTCAAAAGGTCCGACGAAGAGAAGCAGACGGCTCCGAAGATAAGCAGACTGCTTCACCACCGCCGCCTTTCCTTCCCTCATCACAACAACAAACTTCTTCCCTCATCATGCCGCCTCCTCTGCTTCCAAGCATTCGACAGAACTGGCTTCACCACCACTTCCAGTATTTACCTTTTTTTTTTTTGCTTAAGAAGTATGAGGCATTAGTTTCATATTCCATTTGATAAGGATGATTTGAACGATTTGGAGTCTGGGCGTACGCAGGTCTTCTTCTGGTTTTTGTACTCACGGATGCTAAATAACTAATAAATGATTATGGTCAAAAAATAATTTCTCCTTAACTATGGTAAACAATATAAAAGTTGATATGATAAACTCCTGTTGAGGTGCTATGTGATAATTGGATCTATTATGAAATTTGTTGGAACTATTTTCCTAGTCAGATGGGTTGGTTTATCTTTTATTAAATTTGTGAAACTTAGTGTCATCATCAGGCTTCTGATTAGAGGTAGTTTACTAAGTTTACTCAGCATAAAGGTCATTAACAATGTGGACCGTGTGTGGTTTCCACTTCTCAAAAAATCATGCAATCAAAAAATGTATTGTCTGTGTGTTTTCATGTGATAAAACACATTGCAATTGCAGATCCACCATCTGACCTCCTAGAATCTTTTTCTTTGTACCTTTACTTTGTCATAGTGGCTACAGAAAACATGATAAATCTTGCATCATCAAATTTTATCTGGTTTGGGTTTCTCATTATACATTTCTGTTCATGGTTTTCTGCATTCTTGTTCATGGTTCTTTTTTGTTGCTTATATTTACCAGGTTTTAGCAGGATCAAAGACAGTACTTGCCATTGGACCAGGTAGAATCCTTACTGACCTTGGATATTTACCAGGTTAATTTGAATTACCAGTAGTGATAAGTTAATCTGGATGTCTTTTGGTAGTCTAAAGTACTGTGGATCTTTTCTGGTTTTTCTTTTCTCCCTTTTATGTTTTATTTTATTTTTTTTTTTTTGTTTATGCTGAGATACAACTTAATGTGTCTTTCAATTTCTTTTGTGGGCTCTATGTGGAAGCTCTAGACAGACCAAGATTCTATGTTTCCTGAAACAAAAATCCAAGACCTGAGAAATCCGGCTGAAAAAAAAGATGACTGTATTTTGTTTCATTTTTCATGTGGCTATATTTATGCTTCATATTGCATAAGTCCCATGATTTGGCTAACAATACAGTTCAAGTATGTTTCTACAAGCTCATCTATGCTTCCATTTATGCATTGCTCTAGTGCTTTTTCTAGCTGTTGGTAGCCTATCAATCACCACAGTTTGTTGCATTGCAGTGAAATACCAAACTTAGTCAGCCAATTATGCTTTATCGAGAAGAAACACAAATATCTAGTTAAGTTATTTGTTGGACCAGAGGTAGGAAGTTTGATCGAACATGACACCATAGGCTCTAGCAATTGCATGTTCAGTTGAAAAATGAGTTAGATCTCCTTATCTTCCACATGATTCAAATAACTTCTCCGACTCCCCAGGAAGGGAATTAAAAGGTTACTTTCTTTGTTTTCTTTTTCCATTCACCCTTCTGTAATTTTTCACCTTGAATTATGTTTTTGAGCCATCAACTTTTTATATTTTATTGTTCAGAAGAAGACATGAGAAAACTTGACACCATCTCCGAAGGAGTCAGCTACGAGGATTTCGGAAGTGACTGACAATTTCTTGTAGTTTGTTACCAGGTATATTTTTATGTTTTATTTTTTACAGAAATTCATAAAGAACAATCTCTAGAACAGTCCTAACAATAAAAGCAAAAGAACTTGTCATAGTAATATAATCTTAACTAACTTCCATTATTGTTTATCTTCCTGAATTCTTGGAAAATTATCTATAATTAATTTCCAGGCAAGCATGAAGTAATTAATGAATATGGTTGTTATATTGTTGCAATTGTAGAAATAAAAAAGGGGAAAACATATTATCCCTTATTTTAGGTACAATGAAAAGAGATCTATCATAACTCAATTAAACATGAACCTCATAACTTGTTGACATTCTTTTACTTGTACTTGGAAATTACATATTTTCTGAATTCTTTTCTTGTATTTACATATTTTTAGGTAACAGTGAAAGAGACTTCAGTCATACAATTTGATGCATTAAAGGAAGAACAGAAGTCTACGGAGAGCATCCAAGAATTTAAAGCTTGCTGGTCCAAGCCTTTTCCAAGTAAGTGAATGGAGTGGCTCATGATTCATTGCTATGCTAGATGGAGATTTTGTATCTGTAGAAGAAGTACAGCAGTCAAAAGGTTATTTGTAAACGCTGAGGATTCTATTAGTTCCTTCTGAGGATGAAAACGCTGAGGGAATGTGTAATATGTTGCAAGAAGAATATTTGTGTTAGTTACTTTTGGTTATTTGTAAATATTGAGGTGATTAAATATATCGGTGCTTTTCTATTTGTGATTTGTTTGGTAAATTTATAATATTATGATAATTTTGTAATCTCGCTCGATCATAATTTACAAACAACATTAAAAAAATAAGTGTTATTACAACAGTTTTAAATTCAATGACATCGGTTTGGAAGCGTTGTCGTTGAGTGATATTACATCGGTCGAAAATCGTTGTTAAAATTGATGTTAAACATATATTACATCGGTTTTACACCGTTGCAAAACCGATGTCGTTGTGATATTACATCGGTCAAAAACCGTTGTTAAAATTGATGTTAAACAGATATTACATCGGTTTTATACCGTTGCGAAACCGATGTCGTTGAGTGATATTACATCGGTTTTACATCGGTTACAAACCGATGTCGTTGAGTTGTATTACATCGGTTACAAACCGATGTCTAAAATGTCAGACCTTTTACAACGCCTTCATAGACATCAGTCGATTTTCTCATAGACATCGGTTTTCCACCGATGTCTATGACTGTTTTTGTTGTAGTG
>NC_133878.1:5429219-5514859 GCF_044706935.1 Curcuma longa
TATTTATTTCTATGTAATTCTTACTTGGTTTGTTAAAGTTTGCAATTACGCATTCTCAACACTTGCATTTTAGATTTACATTTGAAATGAATGGCTGGGAATATAAATTTACAGATATGAATCCATTTCTCTGGGAAGCAGAAAGATAATTTCCTTATTTGTTAATTCTGGATCTAGTGTTGGGCCCAATCGATTTATAATGGAATTATAAATTGAAACTCACTTAGTGGATTAATGGTAATGAAGCAGTGGAAAATAATTGGAGAGGTAAACGGAAAATTTCCTAGCTCCAATTATGAATTATCTATGGAGGATTAATCCGTATGTAATGATTATATCAATGGACGACTCTTTTCATAGAGTAAGATATTCTATAATAAAGAAGAGTGCAATTCCATATTTTAGTGGAGTAATAATGGAATTAAAAAATTGAATAAATTAATTAAAGAGTTTAATTATTTATCCAATTTATTGGAGCTTCTTATTATAGGTCCATGGTCTCCAGTACGCCTTCTTTATTGCTGACGGGCTAAAAATGCAATTAGAAATCAAATATGAAAATGGAAATTGTTTCCATAATTCCAACGGCTTGGAGATAAATTAAATATAAGATTTAATTAAAATTATAATTATGTGATAATTATAATTTATGAATTATTATGGTAATATCCAAAAGGATATTAATAATATCTTTAATATATTTGGAATATATTAAATATTATAAAATCCAAAAGGATATTAATTATATCTTTAATATATTTGGAATATATTAAATATTATGAAAGGTCTTTTGATTTTACCGTGAAAAACCAATTAAAAGGAAAAAGAATTTTGGAAATTCTTGAAATAAATCGGTAAAACAAAACGAAAAGGAAGAAGAAAAATCTTTGATTGATCTTTCTTTTAATAAAGGATCTTCCCTTGTTTTCCATAGCCACTCTCTCCCTATATATGTTTTCATGAGTTGGAGACAAGGGAGCAGAGAGGAAAAGTGAGAGAAAAATAATTGATTTCTGAGATCTATATTTTGGAGTGCCCACACACTACCGTCAATAGAGGGATCGTACTGGAAGGCTGTGGTTTCTACACAGCCAGAATCTACGAAAGAGGAAAACTACAAAGAGGTTAGTTTTCTATAAAACACTCTCTTTTAGTAAATTTAAATTCTTCATTGATTTATATTCATGTGTTGATTAATAATTTGTGAAATTATACAATCGCTTCCGTTATATTTCGATCGGATCGAGAATTGATAATCTGTATCACCGGAATAGTTTCGGAGGCTCACCGTTTTTCCTACATCTTTTTACTCAAATTGATTCGACTGATTATGTGTATCAGTCGATTGATTTGGATCAGAATCAAACAAAAGTAAATTGATTCAATTGATCAGGATAATCAGTTGACTAGTACTGTTTTAGAAGTGTACATAAATGAATCGATTCAACTGATTAGCAAATTAGTTGATTGATATTTGACAATCGATAAAATCAAATAGATTTTAGAAGGTTAAGAAGCCGTTATTGATCGTTGACCAAATCAGTCTATTGGCAGAGGATATCAGTCGATTGATAGACAGAAATCAACCTTAACATCAACTATATAAGTATGATTTCGCTTGAAGGAGAAGAAGTCAATTCTTAGGCGTTTGAGGAACAAGTGCTGCTACATTTCCATACCAACAAGAAGTTATTCCAAGTAACAAAAAAATCATCCAAAGCAAGATCTCATTTGTAAAGTTATTTTTACATTTATTTGTATTTATATTCCTATTTCTTGTTATATTATTGTGTTCTTGTTAAAACAAACTTGTGAGAGACTTCTCCACTTCCGAAAGGTATTCGAAAAGGAGTTTATAGTAGAGGTAGATAGCGCCAAATGGACCCTTGGATTAGTCACCTCAAAGAGGTATATACCAAGTAAAAGCTAGGAGTTGTGCATGTGGAGTCAAGTTTGAATCAAGGTTTCCGTTACATATTCAAACGATAAGCATAAGATCAAGACGAGAAATGATCGGAGCTATTCATCCCCTCTCTAGCTCGCACGGGCCCTAACAAGTGGTATTAGAGCCAGACCACTTCTCATCGGACTAACCGCCGGAAGGAGTACAAAGCTAGAGAAAAAAGAAGAAAGTGTGAGTTTAAGCTCTTTGATAGCAACAAGTCATCTGATTGACCGTCGGAAGAAGTTAACACTAAAGGGAGTACAAAGCCAGACCAAGATGGATTTAGATACGACATCCGAGTACCTCCACCATTTGGGTTGGGAGGTTTTGATCATTGAAAATTAAGAATGGAGTATTTTTTGAAAATGGATATAGTGCAATGGTTTGTTCTAATGGAAGGATTTGAATAGCACAGGAAAACTCTTCAAGAAAAAGAAATGGACTGAGGAACAACTTCAAAAATCAAAGATAAATGACAAGGTAACCAAAATATTAGTAAATTTAATTCCTAATGATATATTGTGCAAGATATGTCATTATCGAGATGTAAAAGAGCTATGAAGTAAGTTGGTCAAGCATCATGAAGTTTCAACCTCAATGCAATGTGAAAATGAATCCAAAGAGGGAGACTCATTGGAATAAAAAATTGAGGATTCAGAAGTTGAGAGGTGCTCAACATCTGAGGAGGATGATATGGAAGAAATTCTTACATTAAGGATTGAGGAGAAGGATAGAACATTGACATTAGAATAAGATGAATCATCCACATCCAGAGTCAATAATGAAGATCATGCTACCTCAATAAGTTAAGAGTGCTCTAATTATGAAGGCATATCAATTTCAATTCAAAAAGATAAAAAACATATCATATGTTTTGAGGGTATGAATAAAGGGTACTATAAGAGTAAGTACTCACAATTAATCAAGAAGAATGTTCAAATGACACCTAAGACAAAATAGAAGCCAAAGGAAATTGAATCTTGGTGTGAAAAGGCAAAGAGCACATTGTGTGCTTCACATGCAACCAAAGAGAACATTACCGAAATCAATGTCCAAGGGGGAGGCATCAAAACAAGAACAAAGGAGAAAGTGTAAACCTAGGGGAGCTCCTAAGGTAAAGTCTAAGGTATTATTTCATAATGCAATTGCCTTATATCATAATGAGTATGTTAGAAATAGATTTTATCATCTTAGTGCTAATTATCATGAAAATAGGAAGCATGAGAATTCTAAGGACAATTTTAGGTTATATCATGCTAAAACAACTTCATCTAAGGGTAGAAAAGATTTAAGCAAAAATTAAAAAAAAATTATACATATGCCTAGAAAAAGAAATATCAAAGGAAATCATGAAAAGTGAAGAATTAATGATTTGGAGAAAGAAAATCAAGTCTTGAAATCAAGACTTGATAAATTGAAAATGACCCTAGAGAAAATGACAAATAAGATCAAATGGTCTAAAAAGGAAAACCTAAGTTTAGGTGAGCAAAAATCATTTAAAGGTAAGAAAGGTTTGGGATACAAATATAAATCTAAGGAGAACATGTCCTTATACCATAGAGTTTCATATAGTTATGAAACTAACCCTAAGTATAGGAGTCAAATTAAGATTATAAGATAAGTTATTCCTAGTGTTAACCTTGAGGACACTAGCATGACTAAGACTTTTAATAAGTCTAGAAGAGTTATTAGGAAGGTATCTAAGGAAGTTTTTCCTAGTGAATACCTAGTGCACCCAAAGAACTCCAATATGTATTAGATTCCTGAGAGTGTGATCTCTTCACATTAAATAGGTATAGGATGTGCATCATGATGTGACGATGTAATGTTGATGATAAATACTATTATAATTTGATGTAAAAATTATAAATATATGTAAATTTAATAAATATTAAAGTTGAATTGATAGTATAAGTTTAATAAATAGAGATAATATAATAACTTCTAGTTGTTAATTTGGTAATCCATATTTTAAAAGTGATTATTAATTTAAAAAATGAATATAAATTTTAATCACTAATTGAAGATTGATATATCAAAAATATTACTAACTTAGCAACTAAATTACTCATCTTTTTCTGCAAAAGGTGGAATTAGCCACCTTAGCGGCCCCACACGATCTAAATTGCTCATCTTGATCTTTAAATTTAGGGATGAATTGTGTACTTCTATTTTTAAATTTAACGATAGATTTATTCGATCATCAAATCATCGTATATGCAGTCATTGAAATTAATGACAAAGAAAATAAAGACCGACTAATTCGGTGCATTCGACAAAGAAAATAAAGACCGGCTAATTAATTAAGTGCATCTAGCGATGTATTAACAATTGAATAATTATTAAATATTTGATTTTCTTATAGTGCAAGAATTTCAACCAATCGGTTGCCCAGGACATAGCTGAGTTGGTTATGACGTAATCCTCCTGCGTCGTGACCAACTGTAATTTTTCGATTTATCTCAAGCTAGACAATACCCTCCTGCGTCGTGACCAACTGTAATTTCTCGATTTACGTCCTCATAGATGATCGTGGGACCGCTAAACTGTAATTTCTCGATTTACTTCCTCATAGATGATCGTAAGGCCGATAAAGTGACGGAGGGCCGATCTTTTTGCATAAGAATTTCAACCAAAATACTCAAAACCAGATAAATAATTTAACTGACACCCAAAAAAAACCATGGGCCTCGATCCCACGAGTTTGACAAAACGAAGAAGAGAAGAAACGGAATAGTAGCTAGAAGCTCATGGTTTTACACTTGGACTCTGATATCCTATCCTATATTTAGCTTTACTTGCCAACTTTTCTCCATCGCCTGGATTCTCATGGCTCACGCCTTCTTCTCCACACTCCTGCTTCTGCTTCTTCTTCTTCTTCTCCCCCTCTGTCTCCCTGCGGCACTCGCTCAAAGAAGCAGTTTTCCCACTGGTTTCATCTTCGGCGCAGCCTCCTCTTCTTACCAGGTCCCTCGCCGGCCTTTAACTTCCCTTGTGTCTTCCAAATACCGATCGATGAAGCTACACAATTCCCTTAATTGTGTCTTATGAAACTCTTCGACCATAAAGAATATAATTCAAAGCTTTATGTGCTTAATGTTTACAGTTTGAAGGAGCAGCTTCAGAAGGGGGCAGAGGACCGAGTATTTGGGATACCTTCACCCACACTCACCCAGGTCTCTTTCCTTTCTCTCAATTTTTCTCTTAGAAAATTATCTTCATGCAATATCATGTTGAGTTGAGATCACCCATTGAACACGTCACTAGTCACCCAGTGTCGAAGTTGGCTTCACGGGAAGAGAGAGGAGGGTCACGAGCTCCGCGATCCTACAAGTACCAAGACAATGAGAAGGAAGGCCAGGAGTATCCTGGCTCGACCACTCCGACGTTCAAGTCAGTCACTGATCGAGAAAAAAGACAGAACTTAATTGTGAGGGTGCAACGAGTGTGTGTATGCGTACCTGGATCTGCAAAGAATGAGAGTTATATAGGTGAGGGTGAGAGAATCATAAAGATATGTCTTATCCTTAATTAAGGAGAATATCCGTATGCGGAGATCTTGTCAAAAGATCTATCCCATCCGAGTGAGGAAAGTATCTTATCATTATTATAATAGTGACAAGTCGTGTCATTCGTCATTATACTAGGTCATTATGTCGCATGAGTAGGGGAGTAGATTAGCCATCACATAATTACCTCTATCCTTCGGTGGCAGTACAATTGGCTGAGGGAGTGAGGCGAAGTCGACTGGGTGTGAAACAGGATACTGGGAGATAAGGTCCGAGTCGAGATAGGACCAGGATCGAAATATGGCCGAATGGAGCCCCGAAGTCGGAGCTTGGAATCGGGTACATACAAACCCCTAGATAGAATCGACTATCCAATCTCGAGCAGAGCCTGCTCGTCGGGTCAGGCGTCGGATCCCGATTAGAGCGGCCTTTCACCTTGCATTAGGGTGCCAGAGCTAAGCTGGAGCGGCCAAGCTGGGTGGATCTGACAGAATAGCCTAGATTCAGAGTTCGGAGTGGACGGTGGCATAAAGGCAGGGTTCTCGAAGAGATTGGGATTTGGGTCCCGACGTGATCTAGCCTTCGGGTTGGGATCATTGAGTCAGGGCGCGCGCGAGGTCAATTTTTTTGTCTGACATGTCTCACTTGGACCTTTACTTTTTTCGGAGTGAATCATACCTTCCCATAACAATATATATATATAGAGCAGCATCACTATCTTCCATTAAATAATGGCAAGCTCTTGCTCTGACACTTATGGGACACTGGCTTCCATTAAATAATGGTTTTGCATGAATCACGCATGAAGTAGACAATTCCAAGGCTTAATTATCTAATTATAAACTCACTGTTTGATCGATATAACTATCAACGCGTGTATAATATAGTTAAAATGATCGAGATGTTTATGTATAGTTCAAGTAATCATTTTAATTTAGTTTGAATGAGTGGCATTCATTCAGCATTTTTGCATAAAAGAGTTACTTTCATTCATCATCACGTTACGTGCAGCAGTAGTCATACTATTACATTAATTAGAAAAAGGCAAGGGACGACAAAGGCAAGAAAAAAAATGGACAGTGTCATTTTCTGCCATTTAAAATTTCCACAGAATCTAATATTTAATCCAAAACGTAACTATGACTGACTTTATCGAGCAGAAGCAATAACGGATAAGAGCAATGGTGATGTGGCTGTTGATTTTTATCATCGTTATAAGGTAATCATTAATCATATTAAAGATAATATATATATATATATATATATATATATATATATATATATTAACTGTATCTGTGCATGGATTGTTGCAGGAAGACATAAGGTTCTTAAAGTATATGGGGATGGATGCTTTCAGGTTCTCTATCTCATGGTCTAGAATCCTACCAAGTATGAAACCCACATTGAAATAAGCTTTTGCTAATATATAGAACTTTGAGATGAATAAAGAATTCAAAACTTTCAGATGGAAGCTTAAGTGGTGGAATCAATAGGGATGGCATAGATTTCTACAACAATCTTATCAATGATCTTCTAGCCAATGGTAATCACTAGCTATTACAATCAAGAAACTGAAACTGAAACTGAAACTGTGTTTGTGCAGATTTGCAGCCGTTTGTGACCCTGTTCCACTGGGATCTTCCTCAGAGTCTTGAATCCAAGTACTTGGGCTTCCTTAGTCCCCTTGTCGTGTAAGTTCAGATGATAGATAATTCATTCATTTAATTTTCACCTTCATTAAGAAAAAGAAGAGGAAGAAGAGACAATCACTGCTTTGTGTGATGAAAATGTATGACAGCGATGACTTCAGAGATTACGCCGAGCTGTGCTTCAGGGAATTTGGAGACCGAGTGAAGCACTGGATTACATTCAATGAGCCATGGTCATATTGCAGCACTGGGTACTCAAGTGGTGTGTTCCCTCCTAACAGATGCTCTCCCTTTGAATTTGGTAAGTGTGGAAGAGGCAACTCATCCACAGAGCCCTACCTCTGTGCCCATCATCAATTACTGGCCCATGCAACTGCTGCCAAGCTTTACAGAGACAGATATCAGGTATCCTTTGTCCTCCAAATCATATGTTTTTGTACATCTTCGTTTAGACAGCGAAAGCCGATCGAACTAAAGCCTTGAGGATTGCTAATGCCTTGCCAAGAAAAGTTCAACAGAACAAAAATGGACTATGAAAGAATAACCTATTTAGTGACTGTCTTTGTTCAGTATCTGATATAAAAGAGTCTACATCCTCTTTTGTGTTTCAATGGTTTGGACTCAATGGTTCTAGTTTCTAATCAAAATTCTTCCTGGATTAAGACTTTTTGTAATCCATTCTTAGGTATCTCAAAAGGGATTGATAGGCATAACATTAGTAAGCCACTGGTTTATGCCTTACTCCAACACCAAAGCTGATGAAGATGCAGTCTCTCGTTCTCTAGATTTCATGTTTGGATGGTGAGCTAGCTCCATCATTCATCTCTCTTTTCTTTCCTAATGATAATTATTCATGTATGAAATAATTTTATCGCAGGTTCATGGATCCCTTAACTCAAGGGGACTATCCTTTCACAATGAGAGCCCTTGTTGGTGATCGCCTTCCAAAGTTTAGCACAAAACAATCTCAACTAGTTAAATCATCATTCGATTTCATCGGACTCAATTACTATACCACATACTTTGCGGATTCCATTTCACTCTTGTCAAGAGTTAATGTTAGCTATGATTCAGATTCTCACACCCTACAAACTGGTAATGTTTCTATAAACTCAAATCAAACAAACTACAAATGCTTGAACCCATATGGTTTCATCTAACTGTATTCGATATTACAGGTATACGTAGAGGAGTTAGAATTGGCACACAGGTATATATTGTTAGTTTGAGAAAAGATGAATAAATAAAAACTTTAGGAGACAAACTATTTTTGTTATAATAAGAAGGTATGTGATCCATGTAGGCAGCCTCTAGTTGGTTGTTTATCTATCCAAGAGGGATGAGGGAGATAATTTTGTATCTCAAGAACAAATACAACAATCCACTCATCTACATCACAGAGAATGGTAGGGTTTCTATTTGATAGTTCCTAGGAAACATCATTTATTTCTTTCTTTATGTGACTTATTTTGTTCATTAGGAGTTGATGAGGAGAATAATGCATCATGGCCATTGGACAAAGCCCTACAAGATGATATGAGGATTGACTACTATAAACAACATTTACACTTTGTTGAGGAAGCTATCAGGTATGGTATTAAAACATTATTAGAGTTTATCTACTTTGACTTGAAATAGAGTTTGATATATTTTTTAATCACTTTGGCAGGGAGGGAGCTAATGTGAGAGGATACTTTGCATGGTCATTATTAGATAACTTTGAGTGGTTGAATGGCTATACAGTTCGATTCGGCATCATATATGTGGATTACAGAAATGGATTAAAGAGATACCTCAAGAGATCTGCTTCTTGGTTTCAACAATTTCTGAATAGTTAATTTTCTAAAACCTATACTAGCAATAATCATAGTAATAAAAATGTTGTTCACCTTCAAATTGTTATTCTACTAATGTAAGGTGTCTTCTCCTTTTCATGTTGCTAGAGATAATTAAGTTAAAAAACATTACTATGGAAGTACCTACTTTTTCACCTCTATTAAGATATGTGTGTGATGCTAACATCTTTCCTATGAATGCATCATATTAGTCAAAAAAATGCATAAGTAAATATTATTCATAGAGATTTATTATTGTTCCTCTAGAGAGATTGCATGCTTCTAATCTTTCACTATTCTACATATCTTTGTTTCCACTATAACTTCTTTGGTATTAATGTTCTTCATATTTGTTTCACCATTTGCTTATTTTTGTTCTATTTTTTCAATCTAATTTTGATTGGAAGTTTAGTGATTAATAGAGGTAAATTTATGAAGATATATGCCATCTAGTTTGGTGGATAACTTCTTAAATTTTGCATTGGCAACCACACCCATCTATGAACATGCTCAAAGAATCAAACTCTACAAGTTAAAGTACAAGTTAATGGTGGAAATTTATATTCAAACAATTTTAATTATGATTGTTTAAAAATTCTCAAAAGCTTATATGTTAACAAACAAATTCTTGGGAAGGAATTAATGATCTTTTATTTCCCCTTAACTATAAATTAAAGTACAAAGTTAGTGGATACCCTATTATGAGAGGGCCAAAGGGTCACCTAGCTATTTGCAATGCCCTTATGAATCTAATGAGGAGCATAAAAATCAAAGAGATAGAAGAAAGGGAAGAACATTATGTGAAAGGAAGATAGGATCGAATTCAAAGATGAAGAAGAAAGAGAAAAGAAGAGGAAAGAGGGAACACTATGGACAGGGAAGTAAGTTAGAGAGGGAGAAGACGAAAAATTAAGGATGATTATAGAGATTTAAACCTCTACATATTGGCAAAAAGTCATTCAGACCTATCTGATCACTTACAAATAAATCAAGCAACTAGTAATTCTATAAAGTATATGTTATGGACATCTTCACTAGGAGGGCAAGAAAGTCAGACCTTGTCCCACTG
Source organism: Curcuma longa (assembly GCF_044706935.1). Taxonomy (NCBI): domain Eukaryota; kingdom Viridiplantae; phylum Streptophyta; class Magnoliopsida; order Zingiberales; family Zingiberaceae; genus Curcuma; species Curcuma longa. Next base: position 5,439,227 of record NC_133878.1, read on the forward strand.
GGAAGGGACACGTCGGATTAAAGAGATGGATATAACCTCTCGACTCACCAGTCCTAGCTCCTTCAAGAGCGACTGACCAGCCCTCCTTGAAGCCCTACTCACCAATCTTCCTTGAAGCCTGACTCCAAGGTAACTAAGCTTTTCGAGGGTTACTGATCTACACTAGTTAGCCTTTTCGAGGGTTGACTGCTCACTCGGATACAGTCTACGATGACCTTGACACCATAACAAGTATTTATGGTTCGAGTGCAAAGGATATAATAGAGGGAAAAACTTACACAAGAATTATAATACGCTCGAAGGAAATTTTGCAGTGATTGGAGACAATGGCTTATGTCGTAGAAGATTAAAAAGTGAAATGGAGGATTCTTATTGCATTTCACTCACCTTTTATAGTCATGTCATCATGGCAAGGTAAAACATGAGTGGTTGGGATCTCGCCAGCCTTTTCATCAACTCCATCTAAGGACTATGGTAGCAATTGCTCGATGAATAGTGTATACTTATGTGGCAATTGCGGATGCTCGGGAATATGAAGCAACAAATTGAATGACTGAAGTTAAACATACACGGTAAAAATGCATTACTGGGCGGAACTTCATGCGCCAAGCTAGATGACATTCACACCATTAATGTGTAAGATAGACTGACAGGTAAGGCGGTGGATGTAACCGGGACACGTGTCGATTAAGTGCCAAGAATACAAGATGCATAAAACAACCCAAGTGGTTAACGGAAGGGAGACATGTGATGTATTCATGCCTCGTGGCTTCTCAAGCCGTATCAGCGCGAGACAAAATGTCTATCCTCTTCCAATAGTCGCTCAGCACCAGGCTTATGACCGAGTGAATATATGAACTACATCAGTCGACCTGGACATCAGTATTCAACTGTATCCTCATTTCAACGCATATACAAATATATGAGGCTCATTTTCTTACTCATGTAACTATCAAGTAACTATTAAAACTTGGTACAATCCTCACGATCAAGGAATTGCTCCTCTCCCCTAGTCGGGGAGGAATTTGTTCTATATTGGTATAGTGCTCACAACCGTGGGATCACTCTTCTCTATGGTCGGGGTAGGACTTGTCCTATTTTAGTATAAACCTTACGATTGTGGGATTGCTCTTGTCCCCAACTGGAATGGGACTTGTCCTATTTTGGAATAATCTTCACGACCATGGGATCACTTCTCTCCTTAGTCGGGGTGTAATTTACCTTATATTGGTAGAGTCCTCACAATCGCGGGATCACTCCTCTCCCTGGTCAGAATGACACTTACCCTATTTTGATACAATCCTCATGACCATGGGATCGCTCCTCTCTGGTCGGGGTGAGATTTACCCTATATTAGTACAGTCCTCATGACTGCAAGATTATTCTCTCCCCGATCGAGACGGAACTTACCCTATTCAAGTATAATTGTCACAACCATGGGATCGCTCCTCTACCTGGTTATGGTGGGATTTTTCTTATATTAGTATAGTACTCATGACCATTGGATTTTGGTCGAGACGGGACTTGCCATATTTGGGTATAATTTTCATGACCATGGGATCGCTCCTCTCCCTAGTCAAGACGAGATTTACCCTATCAAAACTTGACATTCTTATTATTATTCCTGACGACGGGATCGAGCTTCTCTCTCTAGTCCAGATTGAATGAATATTATAGTATTTTTGACCTTCCCTTGGAATTCTCTGCATTCTTTGTATTATCCTCACGATCGAGAAATTGAGATCCTCTCCCCGGTGGGGTAGAATCAGACTTCTAGTATTCCAGACATTCTTATTATTGTGCCTAGTTGCGGGATTGAACTCCCCTCCCTGGTCCGCATTCTTAGTATTATCCTCATGACTAAGGGATTGATCTCCTCCGACCGGGGCAGGATTCGACTTCTGATATTTCAAACATTCTTATTATTGTTCTTGGCCATGGGATTGAGCTCCGCTTCCTGGTTCGAGCTAAGTGAAAGTTATGATATTCTAGGCTTTCTTATGGTATTCTTGGCCTTTCCTTGGAATTATTGGCATTCTTAGTATTGTCATTACGATCGAGGGATCATTGTTCTTGGCCACGGGATTGAGCTCCTTTTCCTGGTCCAAGCTAAGTGAAAGTTATGATATTCTAGGTTTTCTTATGGTATTCTTGGCCTTCCCTTGAAATTCTTGGCATTCTTAGTATTGTCATTACGATCGAGGGATCGAGCTCCTTTGCTCGTCAGGCAAGGAGAGGAGAAATTTTTACCTCAATTGGTCTTACATTCGATGTGTGTACCCTAATCCTATAAATTTTTACGTCGATTGGTCTTACATCGAATGTAAGACCAATGTAGGATTCGGGAAATTGCCCAAATTGTTGTATCTTGGGCAATTTTTACCTCAGTTGGTCTTACATTGGATGTGTGTACCCTAATCCTAGGATACAATAATTTAACCACGATAGCAATCAATCATTGATTGTTTATAGTGAACTAAACTATACCTTAACGCTATCAACCAGAATATAAGAGAAAGAAGATAGGTGAGCAGAGAGACCGTGGAGGAGAAATTATTCATGGCTCATCTGTTGCCCAAGTAAGAGCCTCAATTTTTAAACTCAAAACCCAAACACATGCAATTAACCTGAGTAATAGCCATTAATCGTCTGGACTGCAAACCATTAATATGTCTCTTTTAAGTTGTAGGCACGAAAAACGTTGGCATAAATGTTCAGTCAGACGAACTGTGTTAATATCATCTAATTAAAATCAGAAGGAACAGTGTGTTCAGAGTTGATTGCACAACTGAAATCATAATTATAAGCTTAGTGTTTTGCAAATACAAGAACAAGCAGGATTTACACCCCAGTACTTCAGACAAACTCTTAAAAGCTTGTACCCAATCACCAGGCAACAGCAGAAGCAAAGCAAAGAACCATTTGGTTTAAAGCATTCCTTAACCAAAACACTTTCTGAACATTAATAAAGTCTAATCCTTGTATTTATAGGATTCGAGCAAATTGGGCAAAGCTTCATGTCGTTTCCGCAGTCGTAACAAACCTGTGTAAGCAGACATGGTTGATTAGAAATGGTGGAAAGATGTGGATGTTTGCTCAAGAGAGCCCTTAGCTTTTAGAACTAGATCCAGCATTTGAAAAAATTAGATAGAAACACACACTCCTGTTATGCTATCTAAGCTCGCTACGAATTGCAGATAGATTTTGATCGGATGAATTGTAAATGTTTGGAGTGTCAAACGGGAAAACTGTAAGGTAGATTTACCTGATGCCCGCACCCGAAAGCTAGGTTCTTGGTTTGGTTGGAACATACACCACAGATCTGAAATTGAAACAGACAAAAAATGGTAGGTATTGGAGCATTTGTTGGAAGAATAAAGCAAACTAACCTTGACTTTTTAGCTTCTCTAAGTAATTGTTTATAGATTTACTACTTGATACTCAGAATAGAATAGTAGTATGTTCGAAAAAAAAGGAAGTTACCTTGTCAAAAGCACCTCCTCTTAACTAATTAACTCATGCAAGAACCAAAAGGAGATAACGTAATATAAGTGACCTTTTTATCATTGACGGGAGAAGCTGAAGAAACTGCACGGCGTTTTGAGGTTGGACCGCGACCATTAATTGGAGGTGGAAGGCATTTCCTTGCCGGAATTCCTCTGCGTTTGCTGTGAAGCAAGAAAAAACAAATCTGAATTAGCTCGTTATAAAAAGAAGAAAACAAATGTAATAGAAAAGGTCTGCCAATTCATGAACTCAGGTTTGTGATAGAATAATGAAGGACCATTACCCCAGAAGTTGGAGATCTAGCGTGGCCTTATATTGTGAAGGAATTTCCATCAAAGCCGACAGCGCAAACTCTGCCTCCTTTTTATTGCTGGCTATGTTTTTTGACATGATTTCAGTAAAATTGACAAACTGCAAGCAGAAATGTGTTGAGCAAGTTTTTCAGTACTAATGTAACATGTTAAACTAGAAACATTAATGTAAATATGAAAGCTCAATCTATGACCTGGAAATTATCAAATGATCGAGAAGGTATGTTATCATCAAACTGTTGCATCATGTCCCAAGGACCATCACCGACTCCAACAAGAACAATTGAGAGTGGATAATCACTATAGTACACAACACAAATCAAAAGAGGGAATCAAAATATAGCATTCCGAGTACAATCTTCCTAGTCTGGTGGCTGCCAGTAGTTACCTAGCTTTAACAATAGACTTTATAGTATCTCTCTCTTGTGAGCTTAACTGGCCGCTACGCATGTTAACCGCACGTGTTACCTGGAAAAGAATTGAAAAAGAAGGATTAGATCGGAATAAGAATCAAAATACAGAAACAAAATGCATGACACCAGAACAGACTGTGTTTAAAAGAATAAAAACTTCAAGCACAGGCTCATTAAGCACAATTAAGATTTGTAAAAAAATTACTGAAGAGAGCAAATGGAGTCGAAAGGATCAAAATACATCTTGCGAAAATGTCAAATTGTTTGAGATAGTAATTGTTTGAGATAGTAGATGCATGTTTGATAATTAACCTGGCCATCTGCTATAATGAGGAGAACATGATACTGGCCGCCAGTTTGATCTACAATGCTTATTGCTGTTTCAATTATTGGAGCAAAAGACGTTGGACCTGTGATATGGCAATTTCATAGTTAATTAACTTGGAAATCGGAGGATGATCTGCAAATTTACCATCCTAGAAAAGATCAGTAACTACCAGCTAGCCTAAGATGTGGAACTATTTCTCTATATCTTTGAAGTGCTTCCTCGAAACCATTACATGGGCGGTTATCTGGAAAAAAACTGAACACCTCCTGATCATGTGTAGTTGCTGCAATAAAAGGTAGCTTAAACATTCTAACAGAAATCAGATAGCTCTCCAAGCTGAATAAGCATAGTAGAAAGGGAGTTAACTAACCGTCTCCAAATCCAAAGCAAGGAATAAGGTTATCCTCATCAAATGCAGAAAGTGTCCTCCCAATGATTGATATTGCTTGTTCATAAGGGTTCGGAGAACAATCCATGTCATGCAAACTTCGGCGATTGAAAGAAACCTTACCTTATAAAATTATAGCATTGCATTAAAAATTTTAAAGTTTAAAGGTTCACTGGTAAAACTATTTTATGTACTTCGTTAAGTTTGCTTGCTAATTCATGTTAGTTCATGAGGATTTAAGTATGACTAACTCTTATATACTTCTTAGTATGCTTGCACACAACCAGGAAATACCTTGCAACTCAGATAGACACCCAAAGACTGGATTAACAATAGTATGATAAAAACAGATTAACTGTTCAACAGCATTACAAGAATAAAAAATGCAATATTTAATATAAGATGCAGAGTGTGGAATTTCATCAAGCTACTAAATTCCAAATAATTGATTTAGGCTATATAATTCCTTGTTTGCAACCAATTTTTGAGGATAAGATAATTGTTAAGAAACTTATTTCTTCCTAAAATTAGTGGCATTGCTAAACTGTATCGAACTGACAAGAATGGTAAAGGCATTTAAGAGTACAAGCAAACCTGCCCACTCATTGCTCTTTGTAAAATCAATACCGACTATCAGATTAGAAGATTCAAGCCCAGCATTTGAAAGAGCTTCAGTAACCTGCATTATTACAAAGGTGGAATGACTTGAGTATTGCCAAGAAAAACCATTTAATAGACAAAAGAAAATTTGTATAAGTTAATTTAGGTTTCATAATAGTTTTTTAATATAAGTATACTGATTGGATAAGGTTAGTATGACAACTGTTTCCAAATGTTTGCTTAACAATGGCTTCTTATATCAAGCAGTGCTTTGAGAAGCATACTCAATTTGGCTTGAGCTAAACTTAGCAAACATGTCAAGTCATATTTGTCCCAACTATTTAAAGTCGGCTATAGAGATTTTATTCCTCCAATGAGCTCGATGCAAGGCTGTATCACTATTAATATTTGAATCAATTAAATTAAATTTATTGCATTCACTAAATTTCTTTGATTACCCTGTACCTCCTAAATCTTCTACTCTAATCAATCAAACTCCTCTACAGATAAAACCTATTAGTCGATTTTAAACATGGCCAACTTTAAACAACAAAGCATAGGTGAATTGAGTCTAGGCAGCCACATTTTGAGTAGATCCAGGTGTTCTATTAATTCATAGAGATCAATCTATTCCTCTTGATCAATATGCTCGGCTCACTAATCCTTGAATTGTTGTTGCCTATAAGAAGCCAAGGAGATAAAGTTTAGGTAAGAAGTCCAGCAAAATAGTAAATATTGGGGTTACAATTATTGCAAGTAATCAACCAATAAAGAATTAGGACTAACAAACAATGCCATATGCAATCATACTCCCGAACATAATCTCCATGCCCTTACAATAATATAGCATCACATTACATCACAGCTATCACATGATCAGCCACATTGGTATTTCATATGGCAATGAGTGCATCATTATTCTAAGTTCAGTGAGATGCACAAGCATGAGTAGATTTAGGAAAAGTAAAACAAGCACACAGGAGATGCTACTTAGTTGAGCAAGGATTTTCTTATCCACAGACACAGTGACATTGCGATTCAGTGAAACTAACAGTATCACTACACATGTAATAAGCACCCATGTGATACCCTTTATGTTTCAGTAATGAGTACGATGTGGTATCACCAATTCACCGCTATCATGTTAACATATTTTTTCAATTTATTTATAGGAATCGTGACTTATTAACTGACCAATACCAGTGCTACGTGATTCATTTGCTAGTCACAGGCACATGGTATCACCTGATTACCTCTACATATCAACTAATGTATTCAAAAATTCAAACCCATGGATATATGATAATACTCTCATAAACCTAAATTTAAGTATTTGAGTTAGGCATATACAAATTTCATCCCTTCTATGCTAAGAAAATCGCCATGCACAAGCAATTTGGCTACTATCATGAAAAAAAGGAAAGCTTCAGACCAATTTAAATGGATAAAAAAAAAAGTATTCGCCTGTTCAACAGAGTTGTAATCATCGCCTATTCTTGAATACTTCATCTTCAACCTTTCTGTTGCTTTGGGCTTCTCATGACTCTCTGCGTATGCCGAGTACCTCGAAGTGCTCGGCGTTGTCCTGGAAACGTACTCGAGCGAACGGTGGCTACTGTCCCTCGACTTCGACGATAGGGCTCCCATGACAAAAGTTGAAGCATCAGATATATCGGTGAGAATCGTACACCCAACTCTCTTTCTTCATCAAATCACTCTGTTGATAATCAAAGACACAAATCAGTCGATCATACAACATTCGACAAGAAGAAAATCTGTCGATCCAAATCGAACCTTTCTCACTAACACACACAATAAAACTGCAAAAAGAAAAGATGAAAAGAATCGATCGGAACCAGCGGAGAGATTAAAGAAGCCGACGAATTGAATGATTGTCCTTGCCTCGATTAGGACGGCGAAGACGAGCGAAAGAAAAAAACTGGAAGAAATCGAGCGGCGATCCATTTGCGGCCTGCGAGGAAGTTTCCTTGCTAGCCGAATTGGTGTTTACAGAATCGTTACGCATACTTCCACCCCCAATCAACTGGCTTTAGTTCTCACAATACTGGTGGGTCCGGAGTTCTTCATTGTCGCGCCATTATTGCTGGTATTCTTTTCTTAAAAGTGCTCATATTTTTTATTTTCTCCGAACACCTTTTTATAAATTAGCCCTTAAATACAGTAACTAAACGTCACTAAAACTTAATTTAATATATAAAAAATATTTGGACTAAAGCGAATGATGCAATGCAATACTATTGATATAACAGTCATTTTGGATTAGATCCACTAGATTGACTCATCCCATGAAGTAATTTACATGAATTAGATTGAAATTTTATCAATACATTTTAAGATGAATTCAAATGGATTAATTCATCTAGACTCGCGACCCATGTGTGTTGATCTGCAACGAACTTGAGTTGACCTGCAGATTGAGAAAATTTATTTATTTATTTTAAATTTTAAAATTAAAATAGAAAACTTAATAAATTAGTAATTTTGATTCATTTAAATTATAATTTAAATTTAAAAATTTCAATTTAATCAATTTAAATTATAATTCAAAATTAAAATTTTTAAAATTTTTTAATTTTTAATAGATCCGTGGGTTGATCTATCTAATCTGCGATCCCCTTGAGTTATGTTAGGTTAGAGATTTTTTAATCCGTTAAGGTGATAGATTGGCCCACCCTATTTCATATGATATGATGGATTTATTATAGGTTGACTTGTCCTGTCTTGGATTGATCGATTTGACAGTTCTATCAATAATAGGTTTAGCATGTTGGCGATAATATTAAATAAAAAGTGAATAGCACAGTTGGGCTATGCTGTCTGGAAACTTGGAGACGGGAAACGGGGAAACGGAAACGGGAAACGGCAATAGTTGAAGTTTTCAGATTTTGGAAACGCCGACCCTTTTATTCCTCTTCCTCGGCCGATCCCTCTTCCAAACCGTCGCTCCTCTCCATGCCTCTGGATTCGAGGGGTAATTCGTAAAGAAATTTACCCTAATTAAATGTTAAATCCCAACCTACTTACATAGTTAATTAGATTAGTCCTAATAAGTCTATTAGGAAGCCCAATTGAGACCCAATTAGCTTTAGTTTCATGCAATTAAAGAGTAATTGATTAAATGAGTTAAAGGTTAATGGGTAAAAAGGGTTAATGGGTTAAAGGCTAAAGGGGTATAGGATTTGAACCCGTTAAGGAAAGCCTAAACCCTAAAAGCCGGCTACGCTTTTCTTCTTCTCCCCAAAATTCGCGATTCTTTCCCGCAGCCACCCCTGTTTCCTCTTCTTCGCTCCGATCGTGCGACGCGGAGGGGCTGGCAGCTGGAGCCGGCGACGGGGAAGCTACCGGAGGTCCCAGATCTTCGATCGTGTGGTTGCTTGATTGCCAGAGGTGGCGCGATCGGCTGTTAGGACGGCGGCGATCGGCGCGACAAACCGAGCAAGGAAGGCCAGATTCGGGTAAGTTTGATCGGTTCTAAAGCTTTGAGTTTCGGAAATTGGGATTGAACCTCAAATATCTCTTCGTACGCCCTCTTCGCTTCGGGCTTTCCGCCGGAGTGATTCTCGGACCAGATCCCGTTTCTGGTAAGTTTCTCCGTGGAAACGTTTCCCCCCGTTTCGGAAACGGGGACGTCGGTGTAAATGCCGTTTCCAGACAGCATAGCAGTTGGGATGGTAAATTAAACGGGTACTTTACATAAACAGAATTATGTCAATCTTCTACAGATACTGAATTAAAAATACCCTGAGAGAAACCCTAGTCTCGAAGCCTTCATTTCGCCGGCCGGTCTCCGCCTCCTCCCTCGACGACGACGGTGGAAAATGGATTTAAAGGTGCAATAATATTGATCGTCCCCCCTGTTTTTCTATTAGTAAAGATCTCATCGAACTGTCTACACAGGCAAGCGACAGATTCAACATCAATTCTCAGCTAGAGCATCTTCAAGCTAAATATGTTGGAACAGGGCATGCGGACTTGAATAGATTGTAAGCTCCCAAATCTTACTTGCAAAATTGCTATCTATTCGTCATATAAAAATTGAATACATAAAAATAACTCAAATATATCTTTCTTATGTGTTTCAGTGAATGGGCTGTGAATATCCAACGCGACAGTTATGCATCATACATTGGCCACTACCCTATCTTGGCATATTTCTCTGTTGCTGAAAATGAATCCATTGGAAGACAACGCTACAATTTTATGCAAGTGAGGCTAGATCCTGCATCTTCATCTATTATTTATATTATTAGTCAGCTACCCATTTAAGTTCAATAGAAGTTAGTTTTGCATAAATGCATGATATCATTTACTTTTGCCTTTTGTTGATGAATAAGTGAAACGAATGAATTTTTTTTTTATCATAGATTTTTGTTTTGTTTTCTTTCTTTATATTAATTATGTATGTGTCCATCACAGATGTGTGTTGTAGAGGGAAAATGATGGTGTCCTTTTACCTGTAATATATGAAATTGATGTAAGTGTGCTGTCAGTAAACAAGGAGTTGAACTTCTCTCAAAACTTATAGATTTGATTAGGTTGATGGCTGTAGTTAGAAAACATTACCCTGCATATGTGTGCAGCTGATTGGCTTGAGAGAACAAGCAGATATTACCTTTCTTAATAATAACTATCCTTTTAGTCCTCTGATTTTGCCCATCAGAAAAACCTGTTGAATACACATGCCAAGCTAGATCCACTAGTTCTTTGTGTTTTTAGAACAGTGCATTTAAAGTGCAGTAATTTGGGCTTCTTTGTCATTTGTATTCCTTTGCAACAAGATGATTACAGCAAGATAACGTGTCTCTTGTTGCAGAAAATGCTGCTGCCTTGTGGTCTTCCTCCAGAGAGAGAAGAAGATTGAAGTCGAGTGTTACTTGTGGCTTCCTTGTAGTTTTATTTCTACTGCTGTGCTACTGTATGCGTGTTGAACTGAGATCTTCTGTAATGGATTTGAAGCTTTCTGGCTACAAATGGTAAACGCTTGTTTAACTAGAGGTTCAAACAATCGATCCGTTTATTGATCGAATGTATGAAACTTGTGTGGCTTTAAGTTCACTCTCAAACATAGAACATATAATGGGTTTTCTTTGTTTGGTTACGAGAAACAGGAATGTTAAAAAGGGCGCAGTTAGCTCAAAAGCTTGTAGTTGTAATCTTATTGCATGCAGCAGTCAGTTTAGACGTTCAGCATCTTTTGATTGTGTTTCCCATTTGAAGTAAATATGTCGTAGTTGGGAAACGAATCATAGGTGCCTGGGTGACAACCTGGATGTCCTACCACGACACCATTGTCCCGGGGACGCTTTAGAGTCTCTTAAGCTTCTATGATATGCATCTTTTGAGGTCAATCTAACAAGTCCATCATCTTAACTTGAGTCGAGTCAACCGGCACAATTAACCATTTATCAAACTTAAAACTACTCACTTAACATGCTTTAGAAACATTAAAACCCACGAGAGACTAACAAGATCAATAGTCCTAGGTCACATGAGTCACAACATTTATTTATTATAAGCTATCGAAGCCTAGTAGAATTACATCCAAGGGGTAAAGAATATCAAAGATGTAAAATATATATTATAGCTTCCTTGCACTCTTCGTTCATGTTAAATTTTTAAAGTTTTAGACGTATCAAAGTCATCAATGAGTTGATTGATGGGCCTAGATAAGTTAATTTTAGTCTAAATTAAACTTTATTTAGTATGTTCCTTTCACTCTTTTGAGTCTTAGTATTCAAAAACTTTTGATTCAAGACCACTATCAATTTAGAAAAATTATTTATTTAATCTTTTTTACTTTTAAAAATCTGGACTTATACACCTCTAATTTATTCTAAAACAACGCCATTAGTTTCCTTGCATTCTCTTGATATTTTATAATGCCAAAAGGTTAGGATTTTAGAAGTATTTAAGTCTTCAATGAGTTTTGATCAAGACTTATTGATGACTTAAATATCTTTAAAATTTTGAAACTTTGGTATTGACAAGTTTAGGAGAGTGCAAGGAAATTATTGGTATTATCCTAAAGTAAATGTCTACGTCCAGATATGCCAATATGTTAAAAAAAAAGAAGGTTGAATTTTTTAAATTATTTTTTTCACTAATAAGGGTTATGAATCAAGAGTTTTTGAGCATGATGAGACTTAAAGAGTGAAAGAAAACTATTGGATAAAGTGTAGACTGAAATTGACTTATCTAGATATATCAATAAGTTTTGACTAAAATTCACGGATGACTTAAATGCTTCTAAAATTTTAAAATTTTAGTATGAATAAGATTAGGAGAGTACAAAAAAAAGCTATTGGTGTTGTTGTCCTAGAATAAATCATGTGTTTAAATCTAAATATGACACTGTGCCAAAAGTAAAGAAGATTGAATTTTTTAAATAATTTTGCTAAATTGATAAAGGTCATGAATCAAAAGTTTTGAGCATAATGAGACTGAAGAGAGTGAAAGGAATCTATTTGATAAAATTTAGAATAATACTAACTTATGTAAGTCCATCAATGAATTTTGGATAAATTTCATTAATGGTTTAGATGCTTATGAAAATTTAAAATTTGAGCATGGAAAAGATTAGAAGAGTGAAAGAAAGTTATTGGTATTGTCCTAAAATAAATTAAAAGTATTTAAGTCTAGAGGACACTTTTTAAAAAATAAAGAAGGTTAAATTTTTTAAATAATTTCTCTAAATAAATAGGGGTGGTGTTTTTTAGCATGATTAAACTTAGGAGAATATAAGGATTCTATTTGACCAAATCTCTTGATATTCCATTTTTGGATCCTAAGATAGTAGTGATGTTCTGACGAAAATAATATCAAAGTGGCGATGCTTTGATTAAAACAACACTGAGATGATGATGTTTTGACGAAATCAACATCAAAGTTGTGATGTTTTGACTAAAATAGTATTAAAATAATAATATTTTGACGAAATCAATACTAAGATAGTGATGATTTACTTTGAAGAAATTAACATTAAAGTGATGATGTTTATTAAAGTTCTAAAATAAAAAATGAATAAATTTAGGACATAATAAACTTAATGATGTATGTTTAAAAAAATTAATTTTTTTAGGCCATTAATAACTTTTTAATGGAATATTAAATTTTTTTTCAATTTGATTCGGTTCAATTTATTTCGATTTAAATAATTTTTTTTATTTTAAGAATTAAGTACGTTTTTTATTAAAAATTAAAAATTAAGTGTCGTCCTGAAAGACAGAAAAGCATGCTCTTACAGGCAAGAAGAGTTCGTTCAATGAAAGCTCGAAGTTTCCAGCGAGATTCCAGCTATCACTAAATCTCAGTCGTCGGATCGTTTGGCTGAACTGAGCCTCAACTTTCTCGGCCGTTCGATCACGCTCGAATAAAATAACAAAAGGCCCGACGGGACACAGCTTGAAACCATTAGCGAGATTGCCTGTCACTCCTCAACCACCATTCCCAAATTATGAACTTCTAATTGGACCGTTTCTGCGGGTCCCAGAAAGTCTTTTAGTTTTGCCCAATGAAAAGTGAGCACAATGGAAGCTTCTGCATTGAGTGAGGCAGGCGATTAATAGTATCACGCCTCTTTTAATAACGTGCATTTACGCTCTCTCTCTCTCTCTCCTTCATCCGCGTTTCGCTTCAGGAACCGACGCGGTGGCCGAGCTCCGACTTCGTGGTCGCCATTTTCTCCTCCCGTCGAGAATCCGCTTCTTCTCTCTCTGTCCGTCCCGGAGGTTGACGGCGGCGCGGAGGGATAAGCCACGATGGGCTTGAATGCCAAGTTTTTCTTGCTGTCGGCTGTTTTTGCGGCGTTTGCGCGATTGGCTTCTGCTTCTGGCTTCATTTCAGGTGCTCCGGGGTTTGAGTTTTCATTTTTAGGTCAAATTTCGTCTGCATTTTTCGAGCTACCAATCGATTGGCATTTTGGTTCAGATGATGTGTTCGTATCTCATGGATCTGGCATGCGGAGCTTGCTGCAGGCAAAGACTAGTAAGATTTACTCCATTTTACCTTTTTTTTCCTTTCCTAACAATTGATCTAGTTGACGTACTATTATTTGCACTTTAGATGCAATTTGTGATAGATTTTTTAGCAAGAACTTCTGTCCTATTCTTGGATTTACTAGTTCATCTTCCAGGGGTGAGATCGATTGGCGTTAAATTAAGCCAAATAGGGTGGATGTTCAAATTGTATTGAACAATAACAGGAACATAAGGGAGTAAGGAATTATGAAAATTCGGCTCTGTTATTGTTCTTTTTGTCTTTACTGCCTGACAAATTTTATATACTTTGATATGTGGCTGTGGCTAGTAAGGATCTAGATTTACTAACAAATGTTTGCATATAAACAAAGAGCGTCTTGTATTTTCCTTCTTTCAAATTCAACTTACATTTTCCTTGTTATGCCAGTCTAATAGGCAGGGTTTGAGTGTAAATAGTATGCTTATCCTGCTTCCAAAATGACTCTTTTGAAGGTGTGTCCTTCCATTGCATGTATTCTGGATGTATTATAGATCTTTTGATTTATTTCCGTTGATTATTAGAAATTGACTAGTACCTCAAACAAACTGAGCATTAACAGTTGGACTGTGAATGGACAAATATCTATTTGTGCCTGGTAAACATATGGCCAAAAGACCTTGACCATCCATCGTGGTCCTATTTTTGGATATCACTCTCCATGCACCCTCTTAAGAAAGAAACATCAACTCTCCATTGCATGTATTCTTGATGTATTATAGATCTTTTGATTTTTTTTTCTGCTGATTATTAGAAATTGACTTGTACCTCAAACAAACTTAGCATTAACAGTTGGGCTGTGAATGGACAAATATCTCTTTGTGCCTGGTGAACATATGGCCAAAAGACCTTGACCATCCACCACCTTGTTGATTTTTTTCCATCAGCTCAACTGACCTCATCCCACCATCAACTTCCTCCTGAGTCAAAATATAAATGATCAAATTAGTTGAAAGAGCCAAAAGGGGCACACCTTACTCAGACATTCATTTTGTAGAGACCTTTAGTTGTATTAATTCGCTCTCTGTGAGCATCTTTCCACTGAGATCTAAAGCAGGTTCAGTGCTCTCTCTATGTGCATCATTCCATGGACATCTTAAGGTGTATCAATTCTCTCTCCGTCCGTGTATATCATTCTGCAAACATACAAGTTGAATATATTAGTTAGGAGTGAGTCTCTATAATATATTTCGAATTAGCTTGTGTGGGAGTGTTAGCCGGTTATGTGTTAATATGTAAAGGATTATTTGTAATATTCCCTATTCATCAATAATATGTAAAGATAGAGAATCTATCTATAGGGTTCCTTGAGGAGAAGATTTATTTATTTTTTCACAACATATTCTTTGTGAATGGAATAGTTATTCCTATGGACAACAAAACATGTAATCAAGAAGCATAGTTAAACTAGCTTCCACGGATGTGTTGTAGTGGTAAAACACTGAGAGAAACTACTAAGAGGATCAAGATTCGAATCTCACTAAGGACGAATAGAGGTCAGTTTCTGAGTGTGCATAAGTTGCGCTTCGATTTTACCCGGTAGACGAATCGGGGGTAGGTCGTTGTATCTTGATAGGTAAGCTGAATTTTACTCAAGTTTTTTTTAAAAAAATGCATTGAAGAAATATATGATTGAGTGATAACAAAGTATCTTTCCATGAATTGAATATAGGATATATTAAAATTTGATAATGAAAGAACTTGTATATTTCTTACTATTTTACAATAGCGGATAATTCAAAGCCGAGTTTTGTAAATTAGGGTTGCTTGCAAAGTTATAGTATGGAATGCTAAGAAGGTATGAAGCCATCATATGCATGAATATTAGCATGTAAACACAAGCTCGGATAGATATGAAATATCATCTAGGTAGACACACTAGGTCGGAACTTTCACAAAACAAAATCTGCATTTGATCACGTTGCTGACATTGGAAGATTAGTAACATTAGCTCAATTTAAATGGTATGAGTTCATCGTAGAAAACAGGAATCGTTGTAATAAACAGTGAAGTCGTGTAGACCTATTTTGTTCCTTTGCAGTTCCCATCTGACCTAATCATGAACTTGTAGATTAACTCATCTTATGGAACTCTGCAGGTTGTCCTGTGAACTTTGAATTCATGAACTACACAATCATTACTAACCGGTGCAAGGGCCCGAGGTACCCGGCTGATCAATGCTGTGGAGCTTTCAAGGATTTTGCTTGCCCATATGCTGCTGAAATAAATGATATGACGAATGATTGTGCATCGACCATGTTCAGTTACATCAACCTCTATGGTAAGTACCCGCCAGGATTGTTCTCCAGCGAATGCCGAGAAGGAAAGCTGGGCCTTGCGTGCAACGCCGCTGCTCCACAGTCGTCACAGGATGATTCAAGTTCATCTCCTGGCAACATGAACCAGAGCCTCATTTCTGCTGTCTTCCTTGTGTGTGTTGCTGTTCTAGGTGTTCTATTTTCTTAATCGAAGAAGTTGTAAATGTCTGCCCCTCTGAGTTCTGGGTAGTTTGTTTGAATTGATTGAAGAACTAGTGAAATTGGTTGTAGGATTCTGATCACCAAGTGGGATTAATGTTCATATGAAGTGTTGGTGGAATCCATAATTCTCGAATGAATTCAAGTTTGATAAAGTTCCAAGATTGTAGTAGACTAAACGGCAGCCTCTGTTGATTGAATTTAAGAACATTATGTAATAAATTTTTGTATTGACATTTAAAAATATGTATTAGATTGTTTTTTTTTTTAATTTCGAAGGCACATTGGTATTTGCTGTTGTATGTTAGGTTTTTGTAAGATGTAATTTACTGATAACAAATTCATTTGTATTTTTAGTGTTCATGATTGTCATATATTCTAACATGATGTAGTGATTAGTAGAATAGTATTATATAAAAAAAATACATATTCATTTTAAAATAAAACCGTTTTTTAAGATATTATTATTTTTAATTCAAATTTCCTCTGATTAATTTTTAAAATAGATGATTTTATTTCTGATTTATTTATAAATTTAAATTTAGTATATAATTTATGCATATTTAAAATTGATAAGATATCATAGATACATTCATACTAGGAATGCACCCAAAGTGGAAGATTTATCATAGATTTTCAATACTCTCGCCCATACCTAAACATCTCAACTCTTTCAAAAAAAAAAACACTATTTTGATAGCTTTTCGATATTTATATTTTAAAAAACTAAAGATATAAATGTATTTTAAGAAGTATAAAGTAGGTAGTAGATCCGGGTCAGATTTGAATCAGACTTGGCCCGTAACAAGGTCAATAGGTCAGGTATCCGTTGATCCGGTTGTCGGGCCAGAAAAATAACCCATAATAACCATCAATTCAGTGGAGTTTTTTATAGTAAAAATTTATTTAAAAAACTTTGTTACTGAGATTTTAGAATACTGAGTCTCTTAGATAAAAGTTTAATATCAGTTAGATAACTAATTAATAATTTTCTTTTATTATATTGCTATTCTTAATAATCGAAAGAAAAATAAAAAATAAATAATTTTTTTCAACTAACGCTTTAGTTTATGCTAGAGAAAAGGAGCAAAAGCAATTTTGATCATTGGGGGAGAGGCAATTTTTTTATTTTTAATGATTGAAATTATTTGATTTTTTTTATCAATAATTACAATTCTGTCAATTAATTATTTAATAACTAATCAATAGTTTTCTTTTACTATATTACTATTCTTAATAATTAAGAAAAGTAAAAAAGTAAATAATTTCTTTCAACTATGTAATAGTTTGTTTATGCTAGAGAAAAGGAGCAAAAATAATTTTGATTATTGGGAGAGAGGAAGTTTTTTTATTTTTAACAATTGAGATTGTTTGATCATTTTTTTGATCAATAGTTATAATTTAGTATTCAATATTCTTCAAATTTTTATAAATTATCATTTTCACACCATCTTTTCTACTCTCATCTTTTAATTTCAAAATCTCGATTATTTTCAAATTCAATTCTTCAATTATAATGGAAGAAGAAGGTTTATCATTTTGATTTTGGAACGGTAAAAAAATTGTCAATCTAAATGAGGATCACAATATTCAATTTATCGATGACAAATCCAAATAAGTTAATTTCAACACCCGAGATATAACGAAGTACCAATGGTGATACTTTTAAGGTTCAAAATATTCCTTTAAATCGTAGAGGATACATAGACAACTTAAATGAGTACAAGTCCTTCTTTATATATATATATTTTATAAATTTATAATTTTAAAATATTAATAATCTTGAACTATGACGAACTATATATTGAACTGTGAACCATCGAACCGACGATTCTGAACCAAGATCGGATCTAGTATGTAGTGATGGATGTGTAGTCAACTTAAATGAGTGTCAGTGCTTCTTTATATATATATAATAATCTTAAACCATGACGAACCGTGAATCATAACATTTTTTGATGGTTAAGATTAAGGGTTGATCTATCAAAAACTATTGAACTGACGATTTTAAACTGTTGGTTTCGAATTGGGATTGGGTCTAGTATGTAGTGATGGAGGTATATTATCATTTGACTATTGAAAGTTATTAAACTATCTTTTAAAAAATTCTTTAATAATCTTAAAAATGGTCTAAATGGATTTTTGAGAGCATTAAAGGAGCTCGATTATGAAAAATACTATAAGGATATGTTTGGTTAGTTATTATACATAATATTAGTTATGTGATTACTTGATAATCATATACTAAGTTTATGAGGTATAAAATATAATATAATATTATTTAGTTCAACTTACTTATTTAGAGGGAATAAAACTTAATCAGTTTTACACCCTTAATTTAATTTATTTTTAAAATAAAATAAATTAATAATATTAATATTAATAATATTAATGATGATAATAAATTAATAATATATAAAAAATAAATATAATTTATTTATAATTTTTAAATTTAAAATAAATTTATATATATTTTAATAAAATAATTCATTAAATTAATAAATATAATTTATTAATTTTATTTTTTAAATTTAAAATAAATTATCTCTTTTAAATTTATAAATATTTAAATTAAAATTTATTAAATTAATTAACTCAATTTCAATTAGGTTTCATGGTACATTCATTAACTTAATTTTAAAATCAGAGGATAATCATGAAAAAAATTTTCGTTAACCTTCAAAATCGCAGAAAACCTTAAGCTACCGAGGTAATTGCATTTTAATTTTCTAACCCATTTGTTGATATTTTACTGATGTGGCGATGATGCTGCATTATGTGGGAATCCATTATAACCTAAACAACAAGGTTATTATTGATAAACTTGAATAGATAACTAAGATTATCAACGATAACTCTAAACCAAATGCGCCCTAAAAGTATTTATTAAATCTAAGTGATCTAAAAAGGGAAAGAATTATAAATGATTCAAAAGGGGATAGAGTATCCTTAGTGACTAAAAAAATAATCTTTGATTTTTTGAAACGTGTTACAATATCAAAAAGAGAAAGATTATTGATACAATAATATCTTAAGTGGTCGAGTTCAACCAAATATTAAGGAGATTAAAATATTAAGGAGATTGTTGGGGCAATAACACCCAAGTGGTTGAATTTGATCAAGTAATTTTGATATTTGGGTAAACGTTAATGTTAAACCTATATTGCTTTTATTGACTAGGTTTGTCAAGTGCGTAGGTAGATGTTAATAATATGTTACAGATGCAATGGATGAAGTCCAAGTAGTTTAAGGACCAAATAGTTGGTGGATGAAAATCTAAGTAGGTTACTAATTTAACTTCAAGCTCGATGCATTTAGGTTATATATCTCACTAGATTAAACACAATCCGATGAGCCATTCTAGTTTGAACCAAATCAACTTGAACAAAACTTAACTAACTCGTTAAACACAAATATCTCAATTTATTATGCTTTATCAAATATCAAAACTCATAAAGGATTAACAACGAATCACCCTAACCTACCTGATTAATTATTCCAAACTAATTAGATTGATTGACCCAACCATCTGTTGGGTCCAAAAGGATGTTCGTATCTCCACAATGGTATGATATTGTCCACTTTGGGCCTAAGCCCTCATGGTTTTGTTCTTGGGCTCTCCCCAAAAGGCCTCATCCCAATGGAGATACTTTCCATCCTTTTAAACCCATGATCTTTCCTATGTGTTTTAGATGTGGGACTATGTTTGCACCCTTGCAACCCAACAATCCCCCCCCCCTCAAACAAAGGACCACTGGAAGCTCCGCTACCATTTCTCATGGTCTGGTTGCCATTTCTCATGGTCCGGCTGCCATATCCTCATGGTCCGGCTGCCATGTCCCTCATGGTCCGGCTGCCATGTCCTTCATGGTCCGAGCCTCCCCTACTTCCTTTGTTTTCCCCGAGGGTCCCCACATGGTTAGATCTGGATCATGGCTCATCCGGCGGTTAGTCCGGTGAAGAGCGGCCTCGCTCTGATACCAATTGTTGGGTCCCCAAGGATGTCTGTATCTCCACAATAGCATGATATTGTCCACTTTGGACCTAAGCCCTCATGGTTTTGTTCTTGGGCTCTCCCCAAAAGGCCTCATTCCAATGGAGATACTTTCCATCCTTTTAAACCCATGATCTTTCCTATGTGTTTTAGATGTGGGACTATGTTTGCACCCTTGCAACCCAACACCATCTCATTTGGTTCAACTTAATTGTTGTGGCTTGATCGTGTGACTCAACTAACTTAATGAGTCTATTGTTAGAATTAGCCCTTAGTGTCAATTCGGATTGAGTTGGACTCGAGTTGGACTCAAGTCAACTCAGATTGTGTGAGATTCGAGTTGGACTCAAGTCACACAAGTCAATTCGAATTCATCAAAAAGAATTATCATGCATGAGATGCATGATCTTCCTTAAAAGAAGAGAAAGATTATCATGCATGAAATGCATGATCTTCATTAAAAGAAGAGAAAAATCTTCATGCATGAGATGCATAAGAGTTAATAAAATATTAATTCCTTAGATCACTAAAAGTCAAAATTAAACCCTTCATCCCATGGTGAGATATAAAAAAGGGTAAGAGGCTCTTGATGAAGGACTTCTTGATGCTCTTGATCTCCCTCTTCCTCTTCTCTTCTACCATCTTGGCCGAACCCTATCTTGTGGCTAGCACCACAGTTTGGTTCTTCTCCATCTCAGTGTTTGTGTGGATACCGTGAAGGCGCGAACACACTGATCGTGCTGAGATCCGTGAACCTTTGAAGGCAAGAGTTGCTGTCGGGATTGCGAAGGGCTCGCATCAAATGTAACCTCGATTTTAGTAGGTAGAATCGTCAAACGAGTATGTTTATCGCATGGATCTTCTGGAGGGATCCTGTTTTCCGCTGCGTATATGCGATTAAAATTGTTTGATGACGCATATAGATCCCTACACCTATCCATCTCAATCACCTTAACCATCCCAACTTGTTTGATTGGTCTGTTAGAACCAACTAGCGTGATCGTCGTACCATCTCCATCAGTCCAATCTATCCGCCTGACCTTAGTGGGCAATGTGGTGGAGATAGTACGACTCATATGGCAAGTTCAAGACTTGATCAACGTAGGAGCCATGTGACAGGTTCAAGACTCGATCAAGTCATGTGACAAGTTCAAGACTTGGTCAACACAAATATCATCAGTATCCAACCTACTGAGCTAGTCCAACCTCGACCTCCCGACCTCCCAACATGTGAAGGCCTCCCAACATCTGAAGGGATACAATGCTTACCATAACATGAAGGGACACGATGGTTGCAATGACACCCTTAAGGAGGTGCACCCCTTGAGTTTCTCTTCATGAGGTGTGTTTCTTGGGTTTCTCTCCCTGTATAAAGTAAAAGCGGGCTCTCTCAAAGAGGTATCATATGCTCTCATTTACTTTACTCTATTTTTTGTCATTTCTTTCTATTCTACGATTTTTGGGACATTGGAGAGACCTTGTCGGGTGACTCCGATGAGTATTTTGACGCGTGTTATCCCTTGCAGAATCAACTATGTAAGAAAGTTTTGACGTCATCGCTCTTTGATGCAGGTGGATTTCTCATTCGTGGTGAGATTTTTGTCGCTCTATCAGGTGTCGTGGTGAGACAATACTATTTATGGGCATAAATGTCAGTGGTTAAAAGCTAAAAATTGTAGTTGTTGTTGGTGCAATCTTTCCAAGTGCATTGAGTTTCAAGTCATGTTTAAAGTTAGGCAATTCTTGTGATCTAACATGTGTGATGCAAGTTTGCAGGAAAGTGGGTAGTCTTGGCAAGAAAAGTCCAAGTGGAAAGTCTTGGCAAAAAAGTCCAAGTGGGAAGTCTTGGCAAGGAAAAGTCCAAGTGGGTAGTCTTGGCAAGGAAAAGTCCAAGTGGGTAGTCTTGGCAAAGACTTGACATGACGAAGCTGATGGAAGCATCTCAGGCTAGTGCAAGGATGATGGAGCATCCAGGGAAGGCATGAGGTTATGGGAGATGTTTGAAGGCCGAGGTCTAGGTCAAGAGAAGCTGAAATGTGATTTTTCAGCTTCACCAGTCGACTGGCCCTGCCAGCAGTCGACTGCTCATAAATCAGACGCACACAGAAAAATCAGTCGAGCCAGAGGAAGACAGGAGTCGACTGGGCAGTCGACTGGTGTATGGTGAGTCGACTGATGCCAGTCGACTGGTCTTGGAACAGTCGACTGCTATTTGAACGTTGGCGAAGATTGGCAAGCATTTAATGCGCTTTAATGCGAGATTTTGTTGCCGATTGAAGCCATCAGTCGACTGGCCCTGCCAGCAGTCGACTGATGTTGCAGAGTTATAAAAGAAGCCTGCTCGAGAACAACTTAAGATTTTCAAGAATTCTACTATTCTTTCATTTCTTTGTGCTTCTTTTGAGAACGTGTTTGTTCTCTATTCTTCACTTTCTTCCTCTCCTCCTGAACACTATTTCATATCATATTTGAGGAGATCGAAAGAGTTGTAAAGGTTTCTCCGCCTTCGAGGTTTTCGAGAAGGAGAAGATTCATAGTGCATCGGGTGTGTGCGTGCGTGTGGATCCTTGGATTAGTCACCTCTGCGGAGGTGGATACCAAGTAAACAAACCGGGTTAGCGTTGTTCTGTTGTTTTCTCTTTTATATTTTGCTTCCGCTAACACTCTTGCAGAGAAACAACCAAGAAGAATCGAAAAACGCTATTCACCCCCCTCTAGCGAACCAACCGATCCTAACAGGATGGATATTTACATATTGGTGATCTTCGTGTTGGACATTTCTCTAGCTTTTGTCCTCAACTCATCTTATAAAGTTTTCATATTGATAATTTGCTAATCTTAGGCTCATTTCTATTAATTTACAAATTGTAGACCGATATGTTTAGTGTTTATTTTCTTGGATTGCATCTTGTAATTTTCAAATTTTTATAACTCCTCCGTCTAGGACGGAGTCGCCTCCAATATTTTTCTCTGTCAGGAACAAAGTCTCTACTTTCTCTCCTGACTTAGACATAGGCGTGAATCAAATTTGTCATCCCCTTCGAAATTTGAGAGATCGAGCTATATTCTCTTGGCTCAGACATAGTTACGAATCAAGTACTTATTTTTCTCCATCAAGAACGGAGTCCCCTTTGATATTTTTCTCTGTCAGGGACGGAGTCGCCTACAAATAAAATTCTTCTGTCAGGGACAGAGTCGCCTACAAATAAAATTCCTCTATTAGGGCAAAATCGCCTACAACAAAAATACTCCTATGTCAAGGACAGTCACCTACGAAAACTCTCCTATGTTAGGGATAGAGTAGCCTATAACAAAAACACTCCTTTGTTAGTAATAAAGTCGTCTATGAAACTCTCCTTTGTTAGGGAGAAAAGTTGCCTACAAAAACACTCTTCTGTCAGGGCAGAGTCACCTACAAATAACTTTCCTTTGTTAGGGATAGAGTCGACCATTGATAATTTCCTCTATTTGAGACAGAAGCGTCCATCAAAATTTTCCTCTGTCAAGGATAGAGTTATCCACTAATAATTCCCTCTGTCAAGGACAGAGTTGGCCATCAACAATTCCCTCTGTCTAGGATAGAGACATTCATCAAACTTTCCTCTATCAAGGACAGAGTCGGCCATCAACAATTCCCTTTGTCCAGAACAGAAGCATCCATCGACTTTCCCTTTGTTTGGGATAGAGGAATCTTTCATCATTTTCCTCTGTTAGGGATATAGAGGCGTCCACAACATTTCTCTCTGTCAAGACGTCCATCAATATTTCATCTCCTCTTCCCGAGTAGAGTCGTCATGTCCAAGTTTAATATGTCCATCTCATTTCTAACGAAGTTATATTTCTATTTACTATCAATAGTGGAGGACTTCTCTAATTCAGCTGACTCGTTGTGTCTTTCCGACTTGCAAAAAGTTCAAAAAGGGACTAATTCGTTCAGTAAATTCCTTTGTCTAGGACAATGTCATTCCAAATTTTCTTCCATTTAGCACGATGATTCCTCCAACATAAACTCCTCTGTTCGAAACAGAGTTGCCTCCAACATTCCTGTATCTGGAACAATGTCGCCTCTTGCTATCTCTTGTACATCGGGCAGAGTCACCGTTTTTAAGTTCTAATCTCATTGTACTATACCATGATGTTATTATAGAAATCCTGCTTCTAGAAGAGAAAGTATAAAAGAAGAGTCACTTCGATCTTGAGCCCAAGTGGGTTGTGGATGTTGAACTTCTCGATCCAGAGCCCGAGTACTTAAGCCAGAGTGGTTTGTGGCCCCTAGTGACTTCCCAAGCCCGAGTGGGTTGTAGGTGCTAAACTTCTTGATCCATAGCCTGAGTACTTAAGCCAGAGTGGCTTGTGGACGAATTGTGAGCACCATACAGTTGAGATAGATCTTGAGCTTGAGTGGGAGCAACCCAAAGCTTAGTTAGCGATCCTTATGAGACGATCATTATCCAGCCTGTTCTAGGTCAACAGGATGCACCTACATGATCTCATGTTGATATAGTCCGACTAGGATTGTAAATGAGCCAAGTCCGATCAAGCTTTGTGGTATTGAAGCTTGTTTGATAAGATAACCGAGTCAAGCCAAGCCGATCCATAAATGAACCAAGTCGTGAAAATGATTGTTCAAGCTTGGTTTTTATAAGCTTGAGCTTGGTTCAAGCTTGGCTCAAGCTTGGTTTGTTTAGACGTTATCGAGCTCTTAATTCAAGTTTGTTTGATTGTTTGAAACTTTTACATTTTAAGCTTGTTTGGTTGGTTATTAAATTTGATAATACAAATTTATTTGTTCATTTTAAAATTTCTTTATTTATTTAACATGTTGATAAGAGTTTTATTGATGAACATGGTTCATAAACATTGCTCACAAAGCTTGTTAATGAACATTAACGAGCTGAACACATATATATTCAAGCTTGTTTGTTTAGTTTAACGAGTAGTTCAAGTTTGTTCATTTAATTGATTTTATGTGTGTTGAACGAACATAAACAAGCTCTTACCAAGTCAAACACCAAGCTTGTTCATGAACATTAACTTCATTTACAACCCTAGGTCCAACTCACTAATTTGTTGACTCGCAAACCCGCCAACCCCTGTCTTGCCCACTCACTGACCCGCCAGGTTCGATTGTATTTTTCTATTTTTGAATATAAATTGTAGCTCTTCTTTCCAACTCTACCTTGAGGTGCTCTACCTCATCTACTAGCTAGTTCCTTTGACTCTGCCCCTTCGGTCTCAGCATTTTAGCCACATGGACCCAGACCTCAAGAACCTCGGAGTCGTTGACTAGACAATTGTCTAGTTAGTTAGATTACACCTCCTTAGATTAGACTTGGGGAAGCTTGTGATGCGGTGGAGATGACATGGGTCATGTGATGGTCAAGATTCGATCAACGTAGGAGTCATGTGGAAGGTCAACGCAGATATCATTAGTATCCAACCTAATGAGTTGGTCCGACCTACTAACCTTCCGAGTGCCCGACTCAAGTGCCCGAGTGAGTTGCACTCTCGAGTGCTCAAGCGACTGTACTCGAGTGGGATGGCGTTCCCAGGTGCTTAACATCTCGAGCACTATGGCATGCCAACACAGTAACGTCCCTGCATGTCCTAGCCCGAGTGGGTAACATCCCTGAGCATTATAGCTTCCTAGGCACCATAACACCCGAACAGTAACATCCTTAAGCATTGTAGCTTCCCAGGACATTGTAGTGCCCAAGTACAATAGTGTGCGATACTTGGCATGCCAGAGCTCGAGTGGGTGACCCTCCGAACACTATATTTATGTTATTCTGAGTACATGAATAGCTTGAAGTGGGATTAGAAGAGGCGTCAATTCTCAAAAAGGCGCATTAATTACAAGGGAGACAAAATTTATCGAAAGGCACGACGATTATCTTGTCAACAGTAATTATGCCAAGGGAAAAGGCGTGTCAATTACAGTAGCAAATGTCACCGACAACCATCAACAATAATGATGTCAGGTGAGGAGAAAGATACAACTGTTGCGGAGGACGTGTTCCCTACCATTTTTGCACTCCTTCTTCTCTATATAAGGTGATGATATCAATAAGAAAGAGACTGGTGTGCACAACCAACTAAAAAACTACATTGTTCTACTACTATTCTTTGTTCCTATTCTCCGCTCTTTTCTTTAGTTCTGATTTAAGCATTGGAAGGGCCTTGCCGAGTCTTAACTAGGTCACCCTCCTAACACTTTGTCTAAGTCCTTTATTAGTTGCCAGAGACAGAGATCTTCATTTGGTTCTCAACCCTCATTCGCCCAACAACAATAGACTCGACAAAGACAAACTCTGTAGAAGCGGACTCAGCATAAGTTGACTCAGCAGAAGCCAATTTAAGAAGAACCACCCAAAAGCACTATCGATCCCTCGAAGGAGCTTGACTGCGCACACATCAAGGAGTTGGCCCATCAACTGGTCTCGGACAAAATGCGAACTATGTTGGACATTATCATTCTACTACTATTCTATATTTTTATTCTCTGCTATTCTCTGTTTTCTTCACAAATCTGATTTGAGTGTTGGAGAGACCATGTCAAGGTGCGCTTTGACTCATCTCTAACTCTCTTTCTGAGTCCTTTCAGTCACCATCGTCAGGAGCCTTCATCATAGTCATCACATAGTGCGGCTTGACCACTGCCAACTTAGTGGTTGCCAGACCTGAGAGGAGAAGACTCAGTAGAAGTTTATTCAATGGAAGCAGACTTGCCTTGTCCAATAGAAGCTGACCCGGAAGTTGAGGATCCACCAAAAGTTGACCCGCCAGAAGTCGACTCACCTGAACTGATTTGAAGAAGCCAACCAGACTCAACGGAGCGCACCAAAAGACAATCAGAAGGGAATTGACCTATCTCCATACTCAAACATTTTATTTCTACTGCCTCATTAGTGGACAAACCTTACCGACTAATAGAATCTCACAACTTGATTGAATCAACCAACCACTAACTTGATTGGACAAAACTACCCATCCAAGTCGACTATACTTGCCTTACTTAACCCCGCCCACCCATTCCATTCCATTCCACTTGACCATATCCAACTCATTCAACCATATCCAACCTCTCGAAAGGACTATATTATAGTGTATGCTTTGACTAACTTGTCTTCTTAACTTGACCAAACTAGCAGGCTAGCATGAAAAACCTCCTGTGGCGTACACACAAATCCTATCTCCCCACACTTGTGACCTCGTGTCCGGCCTCTCCAGCCTCCACCACGGCAGTCACACACAGACCACAAGCCCTGCCACAATATCTTGAAGTGGGTCCCAAGTCCTGCCACTCAACTCCATATCTTCTATCTCCAGCTGTCACAGGGCCATTGGTCAACCCTCGAGCGACCTGATCTCGCTTAGATTTCCCCTGGCCCACTGCTCCCCCACCAGCCGCATATTTCTTTCTCTCTTCAGACTCGATACCTCCGACGCACCGAGACCGCAAGAGATCGAGAGCGTGGAATTAATGGCGACTCAGGCTCTTCTGTCTGCGAGGCAGCTGCTAGGGGGAACCCCACTCCACTCCGCCCCCTCCAGGTCTCCGAGGAAGGCGACCTTCGTCGTTAGGGCAGCTGCCACTCCTCCTGTGAAGGTCAGTCGTCGCCGGCGCTAGCTGTAAATTGATTTAATTGCCTTTTCAGGGAATTAACTGCGCTGTCTCTCGTCGCAGCAAGGAGCAGATAGACAGCTCTGGTTCGCGTCCAAGCAGTCACTCTCCTACTTGGACGGAAGGTAGTTTTGATCTTTCTTCGATTCATCATCATTCTCTTCTTCTTCTTCGTTTGCGATGTAGTGATTAATTGTCGTCGGCGGCGCACGTGCAGTCTTCCCGGCGACTATGGGTTTGATCCGTTGGGGCTGTCGGACCCGGAGGGCACCGGCGGGTTCATCGAGCCGAGATGGCTGGCCTACGGAGAGATCTTCAACGGGCGGACCGCCATGATGGGGGTGGTCGGCTGTCTGGCGCCGGAGATCCTGGGTAAGCTGGGGCTGATCCCGCCGGAGACGGCGCTCCCATGGTTCAGGACCGGCGTGATCCCGCCGGCGGGGACGTACACCTACTGGGCCGACAACTACACGCTGTTCGTGTTCGAGATGGCGCTGGTGGGGTTCGCGGAGCACCGGCGGTTCCAGGACTGGGCCAACCCGGGCTCCATGGGGAAGCAATACTTCCTGGGGCTGGAGAAAGGGCTGGGCGGCTCCGGCGACCCGGCCTACCCCGGCGGACCCTTCTTCAACCCGCTGGGCCTCGGCAAGGACGAGAAGTCGATGAGGGACCTGAAGGTGAAGGAGGTCAAGAACGGCCGGCTGGCGATGATGGCCATCGTCGGCTTCTTCATCCAGGCGTGGGTCACCGGAGAAGGGCCGTTCCAAAACCTGCTGGATCACTTGGCCGATCCCTTTAACAACAACATCTTGACCAACCTCAAGTTCCACTGAGCACGCTTCTCGATCGGAAAGTTGCTAAATTGGGAAAGGAATCTTTGTAATTTCCAGTTAAGGAATTAAGGGATCTGTAATTAATATCCAGTTTAAGGGATCTGTCGGACATGCCTTTGCTTTGCTGTGTACATGAAGATGGCAGTTAGATAGATTGACCAAATCTAGTGCCAGTATCTAAAGTCAACCAAAAATGAATTAAAAAACATATTTGAATTTATCTTTGATTATTATATGTGCTTTATATTCAACTTTGTTTTGGATTTTATTCTTTGGTTTAGCAATAAATTATCTTTGATTTAACTATTTATTTGATAAATTAGGTTTAGTATGCAGAGATGTAATGCCTATATGATGGAGAAACCCAACAATCTAAAAAAAAATCTTTAAACTATTTAAATCAATTCAGCAAAATAAATAAATAAATTCTCTCATGTAAACCAATCGATATCAAGTTTAATAGATAAGAACAAATAATTAATAAAAATTAAGGATTTTTACAATAAAAAACTTCGACGGTTAAGAAAAATAGGCACGACAAGTCTTTTCTACTAACAACTCATCGGATGTTCCTACTTAAGACTTGGAGGGTTTAGCCATTGGTGAATGATCTTACAAGTTAGGGAGCTTCTAATGATCTAGTGAAGAATTAGCTTTTAATGATCATCGCACCACCTTCTTCCACTTCTGTAAAAAGGTAGAATCCGTCATCTTAGCGGTCCTACACGATCAGCCCCATGATCATTTGTGAGGAGATAAATCGAGAAACTGTAGTTGGTCACAACGCAGAAGGGTATTGCTTGTAAAAATCGCGCCACCTTCTTCCATAGTTAAATGGTGAGAGGTCTTCCATTCCCCATCCCATCCTTATAAGTATTATATGACATGAATTTAGTTATGCAACTATTTATAAAATATAAAATAAGAAAAGAATTGTGTCATAAGTATTTAGAGTAGAACAATTTATATTTTTGTGAATAATTATTGAAAATATATCAGATTATGTGTCTCATTATTCATCCATTGACTCTATAAACTAAGATATATATATTTTTTTCTTTCTGTTCTGCAAAAAGATAGAATTCGCCACCTTAGCGGCCCCACATAGTCTGCCCCACGACCATCTGTGAAGAGATAAATCGAGAAACTGTAATTGATCACGACGCAGTATATTTTTCTTTTTGGAATTTACTGTGATGATTGATAATAAAATTTTTAAAGGATCAAATGGATCACTTTCAAAATTAATCAGATCAACACAGTACAATCCGTAAGTTGTTCTAACTTCTAAACAAATTAAGGAGGGAACTGAATCCTTTGATGGCAAAATGAAATGAAATATAAACAAATTCCTAGATGACAAATTTAGATTGTTCATAAGTTGGAGAGACAAGGCATAATTCACAAGCTTCTTTCCAGGAAAAACAAAAAACAAGATAAAATTACATAAAAAAGAATCTTGTGAAGTAGAAACTCTCCAACATCAAATTCAACCTTAGAAGGCGCAGAGATCCTTCATGGTGCTTCTACAAACAATGTAGCCACATAATGACTCCTCAGAACCGAAAGCAAACTTTTACTAGAACAAAATCTTCGAATCCATGTAGTTTTACCTTCACCTTCATCCTTCTTTGTGTTGCATTAGGTCTTTAAAGTAAACAGACAAGCATCTCGATGAGAAGGTGCGTGTGACTCCGGTTTCTTACAACCATTTCTTCCAGTTCATGGAGCTCTTTTCGCTCGATAAAAATCTTGGGAGATTGACTAAGGAGTTCACCCTAGAAACACCTTCTAGGGCAGACCACTCTTCCTCCTCTCTTGTGGAAATGCATTCGGCGAGGCTCCTGGTAGACGGGGACCTTTCTGGCATACTCTCCACTTGTTCAGTAACTGGGACTACCTCATTTGCGTCTTGAACCGTGTAAGATGGTTCCAACACAGGAGTTGGAGCATCGGCAGAGGTTAAATCTTGCATTTCTTGCTTGCCTTCAATTTGCTTTTCATTGACACTTGACATTGTTGTCTCTAATGGCTCGGTGTGCACCTTATCAGGGTTACATGCCTGAGGTGGATCGTGTGACGATATGCTTTCCAGAAATAGACAAACCACAGCACAGTCATCAACCTTGGATGTAGGATACTTAAGTCGCCAAGCGCGTACCGCACAGTCAACAATAGCTCTAGCAGCAGCGCTGCGAGTGTGTGCAGATGCAACAATGTCTACGACTTCCTTGTTGGAAAGGACGTCCCATATCTGCATAAAAAAAAGGAAATCTTTTACTCAAGCAAAGATGGTAAGTATCAAGTATCTTTATTAATGTAAACAAATGAGAAACGATTCAAGATTCTTCTAGCTTATATCATAAGTCGGCAGGCATATCAAGATTCTTCTAGCAAAGACGATAAGTATCAAGTATCAGGTATCTTTCGGGAGCATACTAAAGTATAACCCATTGATTGCCTTGAGTCTAACATTGATCACTAGAGCAATGGTGAATAAAACAGATTTCTCAGTAGAATCTACTTATTTGAAGCGAAATATTGAGCCACCTTTTCTAAATTCAAGAGGACTTTAAGGGACAAGTTTCACAAGAATGATGATGTCAATAAACACACAACTTTACTCATAACGAGAAAAACTAATAAGGCTGTTTGCAAAGGCACAATAAAAGCACAAATATATTAATGCTTTCGTGATTTAAATGACTAATAAACTGGGCAGCCAAATTTGGTAATTTGGATAATGGATCATAGGAAACAGGGCAATTTGGCCAAATTTGGTTTTTCATGCTTAAGATATTGAAGATTCACCACTAAACACGAATCGAGTTCTTGTCACACGAGTGTAGGCAATGGAAATTACCCCATCAGTGGCAAGAACAATAAACTCATCTTCCTCAGTTAGTCGGTGATATGAAATTTCTGGAACTGATATTAGACCATAATCTTTGAGACAAAAATCTCCAAAAGCCCTGGCCATAGCCAAACCAGGAGAGTCGTTGTTTGGCAGCCATACTCGAGCAACTTCTGGTTCATCCTGCAATGCGAAAACTCTCCCTTTACATTGCTGGATTCTGGCAGCTTCCCCTGATGACATGATTCTGAGTTTAGTACTATAAGGAAAATCTACTATGTTAGGAAGAGTAACAAAATCCATCGACAATGAGAATTGGGATTACATATTAATGTGAAAAACTAGAGACAAAAATGCATCATATTGGCCATGGATTAAGGTATAACTCATTTCACATCTTAAGGTGGTTATTAGAATAAACAAAGGTTGATACTAGGTACCCTACTTCATAGCGAAAATCTTAGTAGAAATTAAACAATATTTTCTTTAGTAAATATGTAAAAGAAAATATATATATACATTACTTGGAAGATTGGGCTTCAGATCAACAGTCAACTGCACGGCTAACAAGTTATTGTCCTTATCTCGTGTTCCCATTACAGCTCTCGAGTCGCCAATGTTTCCAATAACAAGATCACGCCCCTGGTGTGTAGAATAGAGTATTATGAATTTAATGGCCATCAATCTCTAAAGGAAAGACCTCAAGTCTTTTAGCAATTACTTTAATACAGCCACATCAACTTAAAATGAAGTAGATGAATCTAGCATGTTGAAGAGCAAAGCTAAAACAATTGGAAGCTTTTTAAGATGAAGCAATAATATTTTTTATAGAATAATTTTTTTTAAAAAATTATGAGAAACATCTAAGCGTCAGCAGGATAATAAGTCAATAACTATTTGAAGATGGAGAAAATTAATTATGATTTGTTACCTGTTTTACTATAGTGACAGCCGTAGTCCCACTGCAGAAGCAATCGATTAGGGGATGAAACTTCAGCTCTTTGTCCATCAACTTGAAAGATTTAAGAAAAGATTGCTTCAATGGGAGATACATCTCTGGCAATTTTTCATTCTCCTCAACATCTAAAGCATCACGTCCGTCATCATCGATAATGGATGAGGTTTCTTCAGAGTTCATACTGCCAGAAATGCTACCATTTAGATCAGGGCTCTCGTGACTGGCGAGACTAGCTCTCCACCTAGTGGACAACTTAAGAGGAAGAGAATCTCTGACTTTCTTGGAAACCATATGACCATATGGCCCATGGCCATCAAAAACCCCACAGAAGACTGTGTCTTTTGACGAAGCAAAATTCTACATTTATTGCACATAAGTCAGCAAAAGGTTCGATATATACTTATCGATATTACAATTCATAATTGTTAAATAAAAGTAAATTTAATGATTTGGATAATTGAAGTGGATGAACTTTCTTAGATCTCAGATTGTCTCCAGGTTATCGTCATTCATCAAGAAACACATTTTACACAAAAAACACAAGTTTTACGGGCTCTCTCCAGTATTCTAGCCACAAGTAAACTAGAACATCCAAACTAAAATACTCATAAACGCCAAGTCACCTGCACAGACAGGATAGCAAACAGAAATGTGTCGATTTACGAAGCCATTACTCATCAAAACTTAGTATAAGAGCAGTACTGATGGCGGTTAAAGTGATCAATAAGAGTATACACTTTTGAGTGACAAATCGAGTTGCAATATTACTTTGGTTTATTTTGCATAGTAAAAACTCATCAGGAAAAGGAAGAGATTCGCCTTTCACTTAGAAAGGTACAAAGACGAGGACCTCTACTTTCCTAGGAAAAATGGGAGAACTGGAATAAATTACTGAGAGAAACAAGATACAAAGAAGAAACATGAAGAGGAATCATAAAAGAAAAGGAAAACCATACTCCAAACACATCACGATGAAAGATATCATCGGTCAATTGAATAAACATTGCCAAATATAAGAGGCATCAGAAATTATAATTTTCTACATGATCTCACAAGATTTGTTACGAAATATCATGTCAACTCGGTTGAATAAAAGGTCAATGGAGAATCACAAGAATCAGCCATAAAGGGACTGAATCTGGCAAGTTGAGGGGAAAATAATTTTTAAGGCAACACAAACGCACACAACTGAAGTTCTAATCGCAATCAGATAAAAAATAATTACCGGGAATTTCGGGATTTATCAGAGTAATTATATCCAAGAAAAAGATCTCAAAAGCAGAAGTCCCTGGCACATCAAAAAGTGTGTTTTTTTTTTCTTGAGAAAGTGAAAAAAAAAATAAAAGAAACATCTTTAATCGAACAAAAGAAGCACGAGCTCCAGAACAGGTACCTCCCACACGATCATAGCGTCCTGATTGGTGCCTTTCTTTCCCTGCTGCGTGTACAGGCAAGCCGCCTCGCTGAAGCCATTCGAAAACATCCGACCAGGCACGCTTTGGAGCTCGTCCTCCTGGATCAGCCCCGCACCGCCCGCTTCCCCGCCAGCCCTCTTATGCTTCTCCTTGTTTGCCTTCGTCCTCCCACTCCAGCTGCTTGAACCGAACCGGGAAAGGTAAGAGGCGGCGCCGCCGCCGTTGACCCCCTTTAGGGTTCCGTCAGAGGCCGGCGACGGCCGGGTCGACGAGACACAGGAGCCCATCAAGCAGCCTGTAGAGAGAGAGAGAGAGAGAGAGAGAGGTTGGAGAAGGGAGAGGAAGGTGTTTGTGTAAATGTTGAAGTGGGGCTGCCGTTGTGGTTGGGTCTTTAATTACATTGAAATCGGGGGGTCCTTTTTGTTTGTTACTATATTTAGTATTTGTTGCGTTAATTTATTTAATCAGTTACTTACCCATAAACAAAAACTCAATTGTCAATTGAAACAGAAATTTTCATTTTGCCCCCGCAAAAAAGGTAGAATCCCGCCACTCTAGTGATCCCACACGATCGGTTCCACGATCATTTGTGAGGAGGTAAATCGAGAAACTCAGTTGGTCATGATAGAGGAGGGTATTGCTCGGCTTCGTCGAGATTCAAATTCTTGCCCTCTTCTGCAAGTATATTCCGTTGTAATTAACTCAGTTATACCCCGGGAACTAAACTGTATTGGATAAACTTTTTATAGTGATCAGCTCCACTGCTGAAATGACCTCATATCAAAAAATCCTCTAAGAAATTTTTTGACAGTACAATACTACTATGTTGATAAAAGTTTCCTGCCAAAATAGCACCTCAGCCAATCTTCAAGTAATACATATCTCGATGTTTATTACTTGGGATAAGACACTTCAACACCCTAAAGCTATTCACCCTCATATTTCATGTTTGTTATCAAAATGTTTTTCGGAGCACAAATTGTTTCATATGCTCACAATGGGCAGAGTATTTCTACAATAAATCAAACTAGAAGTGGTAAAATGACAATTGCCAATCTTTTTTTAAAATAGCAAACTCTAGGAATTAAAATGAATTCTTTTATTAATTAAATTAGGTAAATTTTCCAAAAGGCCCTCCTAAATTTGAGAATTTTCCAAAGGGCACTCCAAAAATAAGAATTTTTGTTGCCATCACTGTCAAATATGTTTGGTCTTGGTTTCACAAGATCTTTCATGCCTCCTTCTTCCAAAGCAAATTACACTTGAACAATAATAATAAAAAGATTAAAGTTCAAATCTTAAATCTTAAATATAAATGGATTTTTAAATATATATATATAAATTGTACTTCAAATTTAATCATAAAATAGTATTCATAATTGCTTTATGAAGACAGAAAGGTGGGTCAAAGAGAATTAAACAAAAAGGTTTTCATCATCTCTCAGTCATGGCGGATCATGCAATGATGGTGGCTTCTTCTATCCATCCCTGTTTATAAAATACTGTGTTTGGCTTTAGTTTTATGTGAAGAATTGACGGAAGGAATTAATCCAATAAAACTTTAGATTCTTTTAAATTAAAGATAATTTATGAATTACTATTGATATAATGGAAATGATCGAGTTAAATCAATAGTCAAATATAGATAGAAGTTAAAGTCAAACATGTGGAAATCAAAATCAAATTTAGGTGGAAATCAAAATAACTTATTTGACTCTAGAGGATTCTGACTCCTCGACTCTATCATTTCAACACCCTTAACTTCAGAGGATTCAAACTCCTTGACTCTAGAGGGTCCAGACTTATTGACTTTATCAGCTCAGCACCCTCAACTCTAGAGGATTCAACACTCTCGATTTCAAAAGATTCAGACTCCTCGACTCCATCCATCAACTCAACACCCTCAATTCCAACGAACTCAGCGTCCTTAGCTCTATAGGACTCAGACTCTTCGACTCCATCAATTCAATACCCTCGACTCTAGAGAATTCGGGCTCCTCGATTCCATCAGCTCAGCTACTCAACTCAGGCATCATGATCTTCAAGACCACTCCTCATCTACTTATTTTTCTTATTTATAGTTGGGGCCTACACTCTACGTTGGCTGACTGATGGCTACTATGAATATTCTCAAATGCAGCGTCATGGTCAGATGAAAAGGCAATAATACGATTGTCAGATCTAGTCCCCTAGATAACCCTCTATAGACATGTGACGCTTAGCGATTGGAGAGACCTTCAACGACTATTGACTTTGATCTCCTCATCGTCTCTGATGTGGAGATGCTCTTTGTGTTACTATATAAACTCTATGGAAGGTGTGTACAAGGGAGGGTCACACATGCACTCACCCTTTTCTTCTTCTTCCCTACTTTTTTATCTTCTCTTAGCCCCTGTGTTAACTTGAGTGTCGAAATGGTCACATCAAGTCCCACCTCGACGCACATTCTAACTCTTGTTTGAGTGTTGCAGACATCTTAGACATTCTCTTCTTCATCAAGGTCTTCGTCATCCACCTAATAACAATTGCTCCCACTGACTCACCAGGCTGCGATTTCAGACAAAAATAAATTGACGTCATCTGTGAGAAATGTCTGAATTGAGATGTTGAGATGGTGGAACAAGGGAGAATTGTTGAGACTTTGGATTCCACAGAAGATATAGCTCGTGGCAAAGACTATGACCATGGCTACGGACGAGCTTCAAGCATTGATTAATCGGGTAGTACAACAGGTCTTACAAAGACTTCCTCCAATAAATCCATCTCTGGAGAAAGTACCTGACACCTCAACTAAGGTACCACCTATTCCTAGTCGAGGACCAAGGGGTCTAGCAAGTCCTCTCCCTACCACCTTCGTTAAGCAACAAAATAAGCCCATTATCTTTCCCAAATAACACTCTGATGGATCAAGGGCAGGAGAAACGCCACCTCCGAACTAGAACAAAGGCAAAGAATTTGTATCCACGGAAAGCACACCCTTCTCAAGCCACATCCTGAACGATGAATTGCCTCACAATTTTTGAGCACCTCAACTTGAAATTATAATGGATCATCCGACCCCGAGGATCATTTGAGCTGGTTCAAAAAAAATATCATGTTACATCAATACACAGATGACGTCAAACGTAGAGTCTTTCTAACGACTCTATCCAGTCCTATTCATCATTGATTTGGTCGACTACCATTTGTGTCAATTTGAACCCTTGTCGACTTCAAAGCTATATTCCTACAGCACTTTGCCAATAACAAAAGGTACCAAAAGACAGCACTTAAATTGTTCCTCTTGAAGTAGACCACTAAAAAATGGTTGAATGATTACATTCATTGGTTCAATAAAGTGGCTATGGATGTGCCCTCAACTACCTCTGAAGTACTCATCAGCGCTTTCTCAAAAGATTTGCAAAAGCAAGACCTCTTTTGGTCTCTGGTGAAAAAACCTTTGATGACATTCGACCTTCTATTGGGACACGTATAAAAATACATCAACGTTGAAGAAGCCCAAGCCGCAAGGAAGAAAGAGGTTGTCGTACAAACCTTAGTGTTGGCTTGGTCTGAGCGCAAGGCTCCCCCATCACTTCTTCGACAAAAGGAGTCATTCACGACACATCAATTTGTCCTGGCTCAATAGGCGAGCGAGCTATTCAAACTGTGGAAGCAGTCCCAACTAGTCCAGATCATTCCATTAGGTCGAATATTGAGGAGGGATGGTATTGTTCTTTTCATCGTACTTGGGGCATTCCACCCATGAGTGTCGATAGTATTCTAGAGAACTCCGTCGCACAATTGAGGAGTGTATGCCTACTCGGAGATCACCTTCGAGGTCGGCTTGACAATCGCCCATCTACTATGCTCAAGGTAAAAATTCATAATATCGAGCCAATCATTGAAGAGATTCGCGAAATCACCAAATCAACCAACGAAGGGATACACCTCCACGAAGGAGAATAGTCTCAGGAGCCAAATTAGCGTCGACAAACAACCAATACTGGAGATGTCAAGAGGGATTCCTCACGCCAAGGGAACATCAATATGATATTGGGAAGCTCGATAGATGGAGACTCAAAACGAGCCTGAAAGACCCATGGCCAAAGACTCAAGAGTTATGGGATCAGCGCCAAAACTCGAGCAGAGACAAACTTAGTGATCAGCTTTGGTCCCCGAGACCTTGATGGGGTAGATGCCCCCGATGAGGATGCGCTAGTGATATAAGCCATCATAGCAAATTACAACATGTTGGCTCTGGTAACTTATCAGGGAGGATGCAAACTGATATGGATCGTCGAGGCTAGTGTTCAACACTATCTCCGTAAACGATATTGCTCCACTACAGGTGCTTACGGATAGCAGTAATTCATTCCCAAGATACAACAACGACGTCTCAAAATAGTAGCACTTCAAATTTCGAGACCAGCGAACCTTCTTGTAGGCTTTTTGGACTCTGAATGCACAAGATGAGATGAATGCACAAAAGATGAGAAGAATCGATGAATTCGATGAAATTTTCAGCATCTGGCGAGGGATCTATTTATACCAAGTGAAGAGGTTGAATACCCTTTGGGTGAGTGGATGTGACCTTTGGACCAGATCGATCTAGGTCGTCCGATCTGGAGGGTTGTAACCCTTCACATAGTCCTCTTAATCTCATCCATCAGATTTGAAGGGTTGTGACTCTCAGATCTTCCATCTGGTCATCAATCGTCGAATCTGGAGCCAATAATCCATTCGATCTGACACTTCAGATCAAATCTCATCTCAAGGGGTCAGATCGTGACTCTTCGCAATCCAACGCTCCAGATCGCATCATATGCGATCCATCACACCTCTTTGATCAACGGTTGTCATCAATTCACCCAGTCAACAGTCCAGTCATCTCTCCTTGCCCACATGGATGCCACATAGGCACTACCACGTAACATGTAGGTCTGGCACGTCACCCGGGTGCCACGTAGGCACGGCCATGTCCGTTGGAGCATAAATTTAATCACCTCAATGCTCCTCGCAATGACACATATATGCGAAGTGCAAAGTGCGCCGACAAAGCGTCCATTGCGCGCGTGTGCATGTTGCGAGCTCACAGATACGAGCACATGCTCGCCCGTGAGAAGAGAGCACATGAGCTTTTTGTATTAACTTCATTAATACAACAACATTAATAAGGAATGGAAGCCCATCGAAATTCTCCAATATGGGACTATTCCCCATGCACTTCCTTATATAACATTAATTAACAATTAATGTTATTCTGAGCCGACTTTAAATAATTAATTTCTCATTCACTCTTAATCGATTTTGAGCAAATTAATAGTCTAAATCTATCTACGCGAAACGTAGATTTCGATTTTGAAGTCAATTACGATTTTCATCAATTGAAGGCATTTTGATTTTTTCACAAAACCGTATTGATCCGTTAAGGCCTCAATATGCAACATTATAAGAGTCTTTGTCGACACGGAGAGCTCGATGAACGTACTCTTCAAAAGATCGTTACGACCTATCTCCACTATGTTGATCACTCCCGATCTTCACTTCATTGATATTTAGCTCGCTAAATATTGTTGAAAATCATCTGAGGAGAGGTAGCTAAGTTGATGAGAAGTGAGTTATAGGTAACGGTGAGACTCAGAAATAGTTAATTTTGATTAAAATAATTTTAACTGCTATGATTAGAACAGCTTTATTTTATATTTTAATAATTTTAATTAAAATTACTATAATAAAATAATATAAAATATTTTTTTAATAGGGATGCATAATAAAAAAATAAGGAGAGCCCTACTCATTTTTACCTTTAAAATTTTGCATGAGATTGATAACCAACTAAAGCCGACGTCTATCAAATTATAATTATAAAGTCTCGACCAACCAAATAATGTATTAAATTAATTAAGTCTAATCTCACACTTGAAGTCATCATCTTGTGCTAATTTATTTTTTGTTTTTTGTTTTTTTTTTGTATTTTTGTTATAAAGGTGTCACAACTCACAATAAAAACCAATTAGTTATTTGATTAAAATATATAAACACCTAAGTTTGGTAAATTAAAATATTTGTGTCCAAACAAGAAGAAAAAGACAATGAAAAATTATAAGAAAAGACAACAAAAGCTCAATCCAATCTAGATACTAAAACACTTAAATGAGAAGCTCTCGATATTTAAGCATATTTAACACTTCTTTCTTAGAAATTTGCATCAAAAACATTGAAATTTGCTCCTTTTCATTCTTACTTAATCTCTTTAACATGCCCTACAAACACAAGATATTATTTTTTTTTATGTATTTAAAATGTACTAGTGAGCAAGAAGAGGATTACACAAAGGAAGGATGAAGAGAGTTGGGAGAGAATCAATAGTTATCTCAAAGTATTTTTTTTCTTTCAATTTTATAGTCTAAACAAAAAACTTAAAGGACTTATCAATAATTTTCACACCATTTATCTGTATAAATTTAAAAGTGTCTAATAATTTTATCATTTAGTAAAGAGGGTGTAGTAAAAAGATATATTATATAAAAAATTGAATTTTCTAAAACAAATTTCAAAATTGGGGACAAAAGAAGGCCCATGGCATGTTCTTCCCCGAAGAGGAAGGAGATGTAGTGCACCAAATCAACACATTTGTAGCCTTCCAATTGGTCACCACAACACCTAACCACATGAAGCATCACCCATAGATGTGTGGGTGGTCAACCCCAGGGCGTAGCTGAGTTGGTACATAGGTGGTAGAGTTGCATCAAAGGACAAGGGTTTGAGTTATAGCAATCGCAATTAAAAAGCCCTTCCACCTAGAGGGTCGTTCAGTATCTGATTTACCTCCCTTCATTAAGTTATGGAACTAGCCATGAGGGTTGCTTGACGTGAGTGAAATCATGTTTTGCATCAAAGAGATGAGTGTGTGGTCCATAAGGAAGGACATGCATGAAGTTGTTTGATTTAGATTTCAAATCTAAACTAGACAAAAATCTAATTTTTATTCAAGTATTTCTCCCTTTCAAGGGATCTAGTGGATTCTTAAATACTTGCGTCAACTAGAGCTATCAAACGTATCAATCCATGATGAGATGGGTCAACTCATTAAAAATTCATCATATGATGGGGTGGAGATGGTCGACCCACCAACTTGGCAGGTTGAAAAAATCTTCAATCCAACCCAGCCCAAGATGGATTGCGGGTTAGGCAAGTCAATCCACGAGTCTGTCAAAAAATAAAAAAATATTAAAAATTTTAAGTTTGAATTATATTCTATATTGATCAAGTTAAAATTTTTAAACTTTAATTATAATTTAGACGGATCAAGCCCACTAATTCATTAAGTTTTCTATTTTAATTTTAAAATTTAAAATAAATAAATAAACTTTCTCAATCCATGAACCAATCCATGCGGATCGTGGACCTAGGCAGGTCAACCCATCTGAATCCATTTTAAAATTAGTTGATAAAATTTTTAACCCAACCCGTCTAAATTGTTTGGTGAGACGGTCTAATCCGATAAGGCCCAATCCAAATTGATGGCTATAGTGTCAACTAACTTACCATCTTGGTCAACTCATTTTATGTATGTCGAAATAACTTTATTAATTGAATGAAAATAAATAAGTCGTTGAGAAACTCGATGTTTGGCTTTAGTTTTATGTGAAGAATTGACACTAGGAATGGTAATGGATTGAGTTTGAATTGGATTTCACATATTCCATCTTCATCTCCATTAATTATATTCATCTCCAAATCTTCATTGGATATTTAATTTTTATTTTCATCCTTATAACTATAAGAATCGAATATCCATCCTTGTTTTCATATCCATCAAAAATCAAATATCCTCTATACTAATAATTTTTTCATTCTATCCAACTACCAATTTATTTCTCATTTGATAATCAACTTTAGTGAAATCTAACACTATAATAATATTAACATCATAGTGGTGCTGGATTTTAACGAGCAAGTA
Source organism: Curcuma longa (assembly GCF_044706935.1). Lineage (NCBI taxonomy): Eukaryota > Viridiplantae > Streptophyta > Magnoliopsida > Zingiberales > Zingiberaceae > Curcuma > Curcuma longa. Next base: position 5,480,908 of record NC_133878.1, read on the forward strand.
ATATTCATATTTGAAAATCAACATCAAAATGATAAATTATATAAGTTATGTTGCGCGCCTATGCATTATTTTTTTTTTACTTATGATTAAGTCAAGATTTTATCTTTAAGATTTAAGGATTGAGTTATAGTATTAAGCACAAAATAATTTTTTTAAAAAATAAATTGAGGTGTGTGTAGTATGTATTAATGGAGTATTTGGATCAGATATGAATAAAATTTTATCAAACCTACCTTCATATCTGAACTCAAAAATCTCTAAACCTGATTACTCGATTATTTAATTGGGTCTTAAAAAAAATCCGTTCATACCCTCTTTCAGTTAGATCAGATATCAAATTTATCATCAGATTCGAAAGAAATTATCATCCTTAATTGACAAAACAAATTAATCCAATAAAACTTATCCGAAGAAATTTTAAATTATTTTAATTTAAAGATAATCCATGAATTTTTTTAAAAAAACTTAATTAATTAGTTCATGTTGGGTTTAGTTGGGTATGATTGAAGGTTGTTTAGAGTCACGTAGAGAGGATGCACTTTGTTCGATTAAGGTGCACGGAGCTTCAATTGAGTTCGTCCGCTATTGAGATTGGTTAGTTTACCTTAGTCTTCGGAATATAGTTGAGTTGGTTATAATGAAACAGACTTATTGAAGTGGACAAGGATCAAATCTCGACGAAATCGAGACAATACCTTCCCCCGGTGTGACCAACTGCAACTTCTCGATTTACCTCCTCACAGATGATTATGAGGCCGATCGTATGGGATCGCTGGGTGACAGATTCCATCTTTTTGTTGAAGTGGTTAGTTTAGCTTAAGGTCTCTTTGTTGATATTTAGCTCGTCTAATGTTGTTGGAAATCATGGAAGAAAAAAAACTCATGACGTCCACCCTCTAACTACTTTGACGATCAATTATAAACTGATTTCCGTAATTTACCTCCTTTCATATAAGTTGAGAATAGCCAGTAAAAGTAAAAGACGTCTGAAATGAACGTAATTACCCCTTGCCACAGTAAAAATTATGGAGGAAAAGTAGCTAATTTTATTTTATATTTTAATAATTTTGATCAAAACTATTATAATAATCTTGCATATGAAAATTAAAATAAAATATTTTTTAATAGAGATGTATAATAATAAAAAAATAAAGAGTGCCCTTCTCAATTTTTACCTTTAAAATTATGCATGAGATTGATAACCAACTAAAGCCGACCTCTATCAAATTATAATTATAAAGTCTCGACCAACCAAATAATTTATTAAATTAATTAAGTCTAATGTCACACTTGACGTCATCATCTTGTGCTAATTTATTTGTTATTTTTTTATTTTTGTATTTTTGTTATAAAGGTGTCGTCACAACTCACAATAAAACCCAATTAGCTATTTGATTAAAATATATAAACACCTAAGTTTGGAAAATTAAAATATTACTACTCTATTGAGTCCAAACAAGAAGAAAAAGACAATGATAACTTTTAAGAAGAAAAAAAAAATAGAAATTTGAGGAGATATGTGAAAAGCTAAAAAGTGAAAATTTCTCCTTTCATTCTTACTTCTAATCTCTTTAATATGCCCCATAGGCACAAGATTGATGAAGAGAATTGGGAAGATCCCTAGGGGCATAGTTAAATATAGTTAAATACAAATTAAAGTAGTTCTCACATAATGATCATGAAATCGATAAAATGTATCGAACCAAATTAATTAAAATCGAATTTCACCAAATGTTTTTGAAGTTAAGGGGAAGACTAACTTTGATATTACATTAAAATTTACAAACGAAGATAAAAATCGATTAATTTGAACCTACTAAATAAAAAATCTCATAAATATTTTAAGAACTCTTATTTTTTTCATGCATTTAAAATGATATCCCACAAGTAATGTCATAACTACTTTAAGCAAGAAGAGAATTACAAGAATCGAAAGAGAATTGGGAGATTAATTTCATAGTTATTCTTAAAGTAATGTTTTTCAATTTTATAGTCTAAACTTAAAACTTAAAGTAGTTATCAAAAAATTTTCACACCATTTATCTCTAATAAATTTAAAAGTGTCTAATAATTTTATCATTTAGTAAAGAGGGTGCAAGTAAAAAAGATATATTATATATATTTTTCTTTTGAATTTTCTAAGACAAATTTCAAAATTGGGGACAAAAGAAGACCCATGCCATGTTCTTCCATAAAGAGGAAGGAGATGTAGTGATGCACCAAACCAAGACATTTGTAGCCTCCCAATTGCTCACCACAACACCTAACCACATGAAGCATCACCAAGAGATGTGTGGGTGGTCCAAATGGAAGGCCATGGATGAAGTTGTTTGATTTCGATTTCAATTATAAACTAGACAAAAATTCTCATGTAGCTCGGACTTTTATTCAAGTATTTCCCCCTTTCAAGCGGTCTAGTGAATTCTTAAATAGGTTATCTCAACACTTGTGTCGACTAACTTACCAACTTGGTGGTTGAGAAACTCAATATTATTTAAAAATTAGGGTGCTCCAAGGATTAATATCTAACTTAGTCGAGGCATCCTTCAAACATAATAAAAATGTAAACCAACATATCAAATTGTCAATGCACCCTTCAAATGTTGAAATCCTAAGTTTGTCTTAGCCTTTTTTTGATCCTTTGAAATTCAAAGATATGTCCAAGAAATGATGCTCTCAAATGGTCTTGTTTGGTTATATTATTTTGACGTGTTTGACAAAGTATACTTAAGTTAAATTTGACTTGTATTTTTAATATGTGCATCAAGTATATAAAAATTTAAAATATTATTATTATTATTTTTTAATTCAAATATACGGATCCAGTTAATTTTCTTTTTTTTAAAAAAAATAATAATAAATTTTCTATTCAACTTTCTCTTTTGAAACATTGCTCCTAGTCAACCTGCAAGTGCCAAAGTCAAAGAGTGACAACGGCAACACTTTGGTCAACTTACGCAATGTGAATGAAAATCAAAATTCCACGTCTACTCGAGACTGACCATAGAAAAGTAGACGGTGTTTTCAAAGTTTTGACCTCTTTCCTGTCATAATAACAACAATAAAAAATAAAATCATCTTTCAAAGTTTCGAATCTCAACGAATCTGAGATAAGACTCTCTTCTATCACAATGAACTGTAGCTTCTGGATTTACCTCCACGTAGATGATCATAAAATCGACCGTATGAAACATCTGAAATAGTAAATTCTACTTTTTTACAAAAGAGATATCTCTAAACAACTTATCTCCTAAAAGAATTATAAGATAAACTTATTGAACTGACTACAAAAAGGTATAAAATAGAATTTCTTAACAAATTAAGAGTAGAATTTTCAAATAAAAGATAGAGAGTCAGTCACATAGATGCATGGCTAATTTAAAAAAATCATCAATCAGACTATACACAATTAGAGACCAAATAAAAAACCAAGACTTGATCAAATATGTTTTAAAAGTTTTTTCCCATGCTCCTCGTGTAGTGTATGGGGATTTATTGTTTATTTGATGATTTTTTTTTCTATAATATAGAGTTTCATTAACAATCTTACCAAGAGCCACAAAAGGAAAGTAAAAGTCACATGGCAAAAGTGTAGTGGCAAAGTGTTTTTTTAATTTCTCAGATATTTAAGGATCGAGTCTCAACTACGATAAATTAACGGATGAATTTTTCTTAACGAGTCGTTGACCTAAGAACGTTGATTTGATGAATTGCTTGCTACGAATACCTCATTCTCCGAGATGACATACCTTATAAAAAAATAAAGATAAAAAATTTAAAAATCACTAATTATTAAATCACTCTTCTTACTTTTAAAAGGTTAAAAAGATGTCCTTCATATTTTTCATATTGAAAATATATATAAGTGGACATTTCTAAACATTCCAAGTGGGTAGATTATTGCTAAATTACCCCAAACTTGGAATGGTCATAGAAAGAAACTTTTGCATAACAGAGATAATTTAACCATAGAGGACTTGCAAAAATATTTGAGGATTGAAGCAGAGACTATGTTTCACAATCCCAAGAACAATAGCAATGAATCCTTTAAAGTTAATGTTGCTAAAGCAAGCAAGTTTAAAAAGAACTTCAAGGTCAATAATGACAGAAAGTTCAAGAAGTCTAAAAATGATCAAAAAAAGTTTCTTGGTGAATATTTCAATTGTAGCAAGAAAGGTCATCGCAAAAATGACTATAGATACAAGAAAGAAATCAATATTAATAATGTCAATGTTGTTGAAAAATAATATGAAGAAATCAGTGCAATGATCTCAGAAATAAAAATTGACATGATAATTGAAACCAACATGACTGCAACAAAGTCCAATAATTGGTAGCTTAATTCTGGTGCTACCATTCATGTTTGCAATGACAAAAAATTATTCTCCTCATATCAAATTGAAAAGTAACAATAAACTGTTCTCATGGGGAATTCTAATGCAACGGTGGTTGTCGGAAAAGGAATGGTGCATATTGAATTTTCCTCCAGGAAGAAAATGACTTTGAGAAATGTTTATCATGTTCCTAACATTAGAAAAAAAATCTTATATCTACTAGTCAGATGTGTAAGAATGAGCTTAACAATGTACTTGAGGGTAATACATGTATTATATCAAAGAATGGGTCTTTCGTAGGAAAAGGTTATTTATGCGAAGGCATGTATAAGCTAAGTGTTAATGATAATAAAGCTATGAATTCTGTTAAAATATATGTGATGCAGGAGCATCCAAAGATTTTTTATTATTAATTTTGATAATTTTTATTTTTAGTAATTTTTGAAGTTTTTGGTATTTAGAGTAGTTTTGAAAAGTTTTATTTTTTTTATTTTTAGATTTTTAAAATCTGTTTAGGATTTTTAGGAATTGAGTCGGTTAAGAAAAATTTTTTTTATTAGGAATCTTTCTTTTCGAGTTTGTTAAGAAATTTTTCTTTTTATTAGGAATCTTTCTTTTCGAATTTGTTAAGAAATTTTTTTTTTTAAGAATCTTTCTTAGAGTTTGAGTCTATATAAACATGTTATGAGTTGATGTTTAGGAGAAGAAGTTTTGGTTTAATAATAATTTCGGCAATGCCGTTTATTTCCCTATCTCCTGTTATTCTTCCGAATTAATAGGTTTTAGAAGATTATTTCCAGCGTTCGAAGTCGAATTTACGGATTCAATATTACCCCCGGGATAATCGCTATCCCGTCCGGCGTCAGTTGGTATCAGAGCTCTCAAGATCCGATGGATCGTCGTCAAGGTTGTTATCGTGGTCGTGACAGGCAGGTTCCGGCAGAGGAAGTCTCACACCGTGATCGTAACACCGAAGACGAGATTCTTGATGCACAGAGACAAGTTACGGAGTTGTTCCAGCGTCTAGCAATGCAAGATCTTGAAGATCGTGAGGTTCGTGATCATGGTCGTGAAAGGCAGGTTCTGGCTGAGGAAGCCTCACATTGTGATCGTAGCACCCAAGACAAGATACTTGAAGATCAACAGAGACAAGTCATGGAATTATTCCAGCGTCTAACGGCGCAAGACCTTGAAGATCGTGAGGTACGTGGTCAAGATCGTGATAGGAAAGTTCCGGATGAGGAAGTCTCACACTGTGATCATAGTGCCTGAAATCTTAAAGATCGTAAGTTCTTTTCTTTTTACTTGGATACAATTTTTCTTGAGAAAGATATGGATGACAAGATCGAATAGTCGGTGATCCAATTTATGATGAAGATGAGACCGAGTTCCAACATCTAACGGTGCAAGATCTTGAAGATCGTGAGGTACGTGTTCAAGATTGTGATAGGCAGATTTTAGATAAGGAAGCCTCACACTGTGATCGTAGTGTCCGAAATCTTAAAAGTCGTAAGTTCTTTTCTTTTTACTTGGATACAATTTTTCTTAAGAAAGATATGAACGACAAGATCGAAATAGTCGGTGATCCAATTTATGATGAAGATGAGACCGAGTCAATTAGCGAGCCAGTGTATGACGAAGTATTTTATGGTGATGATTGTGAGATTCTAGATGATAGATTATCTGAGGATGCAGTTTATGTTCGATCAGAAGTACAACAACCACCTAGAGATTTGACTGAGTTAATATCAGAGGATCTTCCTCCTATTCCACCACTTACGCGACGACTTTTGATTCATCAGCACTTAAAGATTTTTTATTTTGAAGACACTATCCTAAACTCGAGGATGAGTTCTTTTCAACCTGGACCGTCTGATGCAGGAGCATCTAGCAACATGATTAGTTTATGTATTCCGATACAATTATATTCTCCTTTGAGCTGTGATAAGAAGAAATCGAGGCTATCAACCACTATTTTGGGCTTTGAAGAAGGACGATTGAGGCTACCAACAAGGAAGATGATCAACCCGTGGCCTCCTGATGTCATATTTGTTAGCGAATCGACGAGAATTTCTAAAGCCCAGCAACTACTAATGAATTTTATTGATTTGGTGCAAGACGATCTTCTTCCTGGGCGACCACCTGACACTACTCTAAACTCGAGGATGAGTTTCTTTCAACCTGGGGCGACTGATGCAGGAGCATCCAAAGATTTTTATTATTAATTTTGATAATTTTTATTTTTAGTAATTTTTAGAGTTTTTGGTATTTAGAGTAGTTTTGAAAAGTTTTATTTTTTTTATTTTTAGATTTTTAAAATCTGTTTAGGATTTTTAGGAATTGAGTCGGTTAAGAAATTTTTCTTTTTATTAGGAATCTTTTTTTTAGAGTTTGTTAAGAAAGTTTTCTTTTTATTAGGAATCTTTCTTTTCGAATTTGTTAAGAAATTTTTCTTTTTTTTAAGAATCTTTCTTAGAGTTTGAGTCTATATAAACATGTTATGAGTTGATGTTTAGGAGAAGAAGTTTTGGTTTAATAATAATTTCGGCAATGCCATTTATTTCCCTATCTCCTGTTATTCTTCCGAATTAATAGGTTTTAGAAGATTGTTTCCAACGTTCGCAATCGAACTTACAGATTCAATATTGCCCCCGGGATAATCGCTATCCCGTCCGGCGTCAATATGTCTAAACATGGTTTGCTTAATTATAAAGATACAAAATATGATAAGTGTAAAAGTTGTATACAAGCAAAAATGACTAAGAAGTCATTTCCAAAAGCCGAACGAAACACACAAATATTAGATATCATTCATATTTATATTTCTGAGTATAATAGTGTTTTGACTAGAGGAGGAAAAAGATACTTTATCACTTTCATGATTGTTCTAGATATACCTATGTATATTTGATTAGAACAAAAAATGAAGCATTTTAAAGTTTAAATTTTTCAAGGCTGAAATTGAGAATCAAAAAGATAAAAAAAACCAAAATGGTTCAAAGTGATATAGGTGGTGAATATCTTTCAAATGAGTTTGATACCTTCTGTGAAGAGCATGAAATTATTCACCAAAAGTCAACACCGTTTACTCCTCAACAAATGGTTTGGCCCCAAGGAAAAATAGAATTTATATGGATATGATTAATTCAATGCTTCTTAATGCTAAATTGCCAAATAACTTGTGGGGAGAAACTTTACTTACTACCTATCATGTTCATAATAGAATTACTATAAAAACACATGTTTCTCCTTATGAAGTATGTAAAAGAAGAAAACCAAACTTGATATATTTAAGAGTATGGGGTTGTTTAGCCTTCTATAGAATACATGATCCTAAATCATCAAAGTTAGGCGCAAGGGGAATTAAAAGTGTATTTGTTGGTTATGCTGAAAATTCCAAAGCATATAAATTATTGAACCTAGATTCTAATGTAATTGTGGAATCAAGAGATGTAATTTATCAAAAATAAATTCAATTTTGATTCTATTAATAGTTTGGAATCTAGTAATAATCAACCATGTGAATCTACTCCTAGTGCCTTCACTCAAAACAAAAGAAAAGAGTCTATGACATCTTTTGAACCAAAGAGAAGTCAACATGAAAGGAATGAAAAGAAATTAGCACCAGAATTTATTTCATCTCAAGTTTTAACTTTTTGATTAAAGGAGATAGAAATGATATATTTAATAAATTACCTTTATTACTTAATATAGAGAAAGATCCAAACATATTTACGGAAGCGATGTGTCATCATGGGATGCCTCCTTTTGGAGAAAGACTATGAATGATGAAATGGATTCAATAATATCTAGCCAAACTTGAATTTTGGTTGACCTCCCTTTGGGATCTAAATCGATAAGCAATACATGGGTGTTTAGAAAAAAAGTACAATTGTGATGGATCTATACAAACTTTCAAGGCTAGTTTGGTAGCAAAAGATTTTAAACAAATACGTGGTATAGATTATTTCGATACATATTTTCTAGTAGCTAGATTAACATCCATAAGAGTGTTATTTGCTATTGCTTCAATTTATAAATTGCATGTCTATCAAATGGATATAAAGATAACTTTTCTAAATGGTGATTTAAATGAAGAAATTTATATAGAACAACTTGAAGGGTTTGTATTACTTAAAAATGAAGAAAGTTTACAAGATAGTTAAATCGCTTTATCAATTAAAACAAGTTCCTAAACAATGACATGAGAAGTTTAATAATGTTATTTTATCTCATGATTTTAAACATAATAATGCTGATAAATACATATATTCAAAATTCACAAATGATTTTAGAGTTATTTTATGCTTATATGTTGATGACTTACTTATATGTTCACAAAGTATCTAATTTCACAATTTAAGATGAAAAATCTTAGTGAGGTAGATACTATCTTAAGTATAAAAGTCATGAAAAATAATGGGGGTTACTCATTGTATCAATCTCATTATATTGAAGAAGATGCTTCTTAAATTCAATTATTTGAAATTTAAAGAAGCTAATACACCATATGATACTTAGTATTAAATTACTAAAAAAATTTGGTAGGGTAGTAGCACAACTAGAATATGATAGTGTGATTGGTAGCCTTATGTATGCTACACAGTGCACAAGGTCGGACATGTTGGATTTAATTTCTTAAAAGTGGGCTTAATTATAATTTGTATATGCGGATACGAACCGAACCCATTCAAGTGATCAAATTAAAGTTTATTGGGTTTCGGATTATTGGATGTGGATTAAAATATGTAGAATCCGTTAGTCCATTCCGGTATTATTGGATATGGATTAAATTTATTAATCCGTTCTAGGATTATTGGATAGGGATTAAATATATAGAATAAGTCAATCTGTTCCGTTATTATCTATGAGCTGATAACGGATTGGATACCTATATAAAGGTTTGGTCCCCGAGGGTTTAGGGTATTAAGTGACATCGCCTTCGTTTCCCATTGACGAAGGTTTTACGGCGCCATCACCCTAATTCCCTTGGAAGACCTCCCTTTCGCTTCCGCTTTATTTTCTTCCACAGGGATCAAGTAGTTGGCGTTGCAGGAAAAGGACAATGACTCTCCAAACAGGTTCCTTGTCATTATTTTATGTTTTTATATGTTAAACCATGTTATTCGTAGAAACTAGATCCTTGTTCTTGTATTTTCAATTACCTAAGTTCTAATTCAGTTTATAGAACTTATGCGGCTTATGAATTACAAGATCTATCAATTGGACATAGCATTTGTAGTTGCAAAATGTCAAAATTCACAAGTAACCCAAGTGTTGAACATTAGAATGCAATTGTTAGTTAGAGTTTGGTTATCTTAAAAGATTCATACAATCTAGGGTTTGTCTTATAATAATTTTTTGCAGATACTAAAAGGATCCTCAGATGCTAGTTGGATAACTAATATCCATGAAAATAAATTCACAACTGGTGGATTTTTATAATTATTGGAGGTGTATGTTTCTTGGGCTTCTAAGAAACAAACATGCATAACTCACTCGACTATGGAAAGTGAGTTTATATCACTTGCTGCTACAGATAAAAAAGCAGAATGGCTGAAAAATCTGTTATATGATATTGAGTTGTGGCCATGACCGATACTATCTATTTCTTTATATTGCGATAGTGAAACTATATTGTCTAGAGGTTACAACAAAGTATATAATAGTTGTCAATGTGGTCTATGTTAGGACCAATAAGAACCTAGCAAATTCTTTAACAAAGTGTCTTTCAAGAGATTTAATCAAGGAAACATCTAGAAGAATGAGACTGAAACTTTTTGAAATAATCATCGATGATGGTAACCCAACTATGTAGTAGTATTCCATATTTAAAAGGGTAAGAACAAGTCATTGTTATGTGATTGGTTTGGCACCAAAATACTTTATTAGTCCCTTCTAGGATGTTCAATGTGAATAACTATGTGATTGAAATTGAGTGCATTGTAGGATCGTGTAAAGAGTTAGAGGGAGGGTGAATAGCGCTTTAGCATTTTTCACACAATTTTTAAAGTTCGTTCGATTGTGTAAATCACGAGTGCGATAACGGAAGACTTAAATGAAATAAAGAACAGTAAAAGAAAAGGAGACGCAAGCTTTTTTACTTGGTTCACAGCCGAAGGCTGCTACTCTAAGGCCCACGGTCTTTGACTGTTTTCGACGGACAATCCACTAGTAAACTTGTTCCCTTACGAAAACAAGTTGAACGATTACAAAGATATCTCGATAAAGCCAATATATTTATCGAATGTATAAATTAAACAAAGGAACTTTTTACCCAAATGTCGAAAGTCCTTGATCATCGATTCAGTGTGATTCCGATGTTACGGTGGCGTTACGGTAGCTTCTAGTTGCTAAGGGTGTCGTCGTCTCGACAGGGTTTGCACGTGGAAGATTTAGAAAATTCGTGTTCCGAGCCTCTGGTCGAGGTTGCTTATATAATGTGCTCAGGTCGACTCTAGCCAATCTCAGGTCGACCCCACCTAGGCAGCGATCCTATTTCTCCCCGTTGACTCCGCCTTTAGGTCGACTCGAGTCCCTACTCAGGTCGACTCGAAGCTGACGTGGAGATTGCCGATAACCTTTGTCTTCCGCTGGGCTATCCGGTGCTCAGGTTGACTGGATTACCTATTCAGGTCGACTCCAATCCGACATGGAGGATTTTTGATATACTTTGACTTCCGCTGAGGTTATCTAGGCTCAAGTCGACTTGACTGTCACTCAAGTCGACTCCAACATCTGAACCTTGGATAACTTAGCCCGGAGTCTAAGTACTTTACCTCTCCAACCTACATTAAAAGTTAGCTCCAAAAACATGTAAAATACAGGTGTAGAGTCAGTTTCTAGAACTATCTCTTGGTCATAACTTTAGGTCTCTACTGAGACCTTGAGTTAGAACGACGCCTAATATTCCTCTCAAGAACACGTCCTGATCCACTCCTCTCAAGAGAGTATACCTGATGCCAACCAAGTCCTCCAGACTTATTAGACTTTTGCTCGGTTTGTCCTTGGCCCTTAGAGTTTGTTGTTGCGACTCGGTCCTTCAGACCGTCCAGACTTCACCATGTCCTCTAGTCTCCTGACCATGCTCGGCTGGATTTGACCATGCTTCCCGATCCTCCTGACACTGCATGGGCTTGCACTTGGTGCTCTTGACTCTGTCAAGACTTCCGCTTGATCCTCCAAATCAGGACTTGCCCTTGCCTAACCTCCAGCTAAGACTTTGTCCTTTGCTTAGCCTCAACTAGGACTTTGTTTAAACCTGTGCTCCCTGCACACTTAGATTAACAACATTAGTCCAACACACTTAACTTGAACCTAGTGTCATTATCAAAACTAAGATTCGATCATCTGGTGCTTCCCGCACCAACATACATACTCTTAATAAAGTTCAAGTCTTAACATAGCTAGAGACAATTTGAAACTTCACCTATTGAACATGAGAAATAGTGTCGTTTCTAATAAAACTATGGTTTAGTCTTAAAAATGTTCATGAATCTAACATCGAGCACAAAGCTATAATAGTGCTAAATAATTTGAACATATTTTGAAATTTAAGATAATTCATATGTGATATATTTTCGATATTTGCTTGTAGATGAAGTTCAATGTCAAGGCACACTATCATCTTGCAAATGCTTTAAAGTATTTCACCAACTGAATGTTAAAATCGAAAGATATCTTCTTGTATGTGTGAATCTATTATAATCAATCCGAAAGAAATATTACAATCTAGTAGAGGATTATAAGAGATTGTAACATATGTGAGTTGAATTAATGTATCTCTCTATTACACTATTTCATTTGAATTGTTGTACTCATGTGTCTGTTGACTGAAAAGGTATAATAGTTGCATCATTTGATGAAAAGACAACAATCTCTTTATAAATATTTAGACTTTTAAGATTTTAAATGTGTTTTTGACAATTCAATATTTTTATTAGATATTAAATTAGAAAAATTATTATATTTTAAGATAATTTGTCGATAAAATTTATTAGTAAATTATGAATACTAAGGATAAATAAAATAAAGTTCGATACACTTAGCATTTCGATACGTTCAGTCCTTCACGCAGTTGGGTTGGGCGTTGCGTCGATCCTCGCCTACGTGGCATTCTTCTCCATCAGGAAGGGGCCCATCACGTGGGTGTACGGGGCAAAGATTCTGCCACTGCGACTGCAGGCAAAGGGGGCGACCATCGTTGCGGCGGTCAACCGGGTGACCAGCAGCATCATCACCATGACCCTTCATATCACTGTACAAGGCCATCACCATCGGCGAAAGTTTCTTCTTATACGGCAGCGGTCGCGTGGGTGTTCTTCTTCACCTGCCTATCGAAAACGAGAGGGAGAATTCTGGAGGACATTAAGGACTTATTTCCGACAGATAAAGACAAATAGATGATGCCCACAGATGGGGTAGAGATGTCGGCGGCGAACTCTACTAGAGCAAATGCTACAGCCGAATGCAAGAAGACCACTACTATTAAAATATCACTAAAAATATATATTAATTAAAAAAATTAGTTCTTCTGAGTGTGTAATATTTTGAGGAGGTGATCGAGTCGATGAGTGAGACTGTCTTGTACATGTTCTAATAACACACTCAAAAGACAGAAAATCCAACCTTCACATTGTGTTTCTCTTCTCTCAACAGCGATCTACTGATATCACAGGCTTATGGTCTTCTGTGACTAGTTAAATCCATCATATCTCGAGTTAATCCGAATAAATGATGTAACGTTTGAATTCCGTTCAGATTTTATTTAACTTGGAAGCTGAAACATTTCTAATGCAAATGGAAATGCAAGTAAATATAGATTTGTTACACCATTCAAAACAGAACCAAAGAATGTCATAACACAAGCAAAGATTTCTTGACTCACTAACTTTAAAATTTGAAGTAGCATTGACTATATATTTACATTCAAGTGCTTCAGCAATAATTCCAAGACAGATGAGCATAAATTTGTATACATATGCTACTACGAATGTTAAATTGTCTGGTCTTTTCTTTGATAAACAGTCATCTGCCCATTGTTTGTGACAAGCTTAATAACAAGGGACATTAGTGATTACTGAGGTATATCAGCTACTTACCACCTAAAACTGTAAGTTATAGAACATTTATTTCTATTCTCTGGTAGTTGTCGTCCTTCTATGATAAGTTAGTTTCCTCTTCTAACAACATTTTTCTTCAATATCTACAAAGACAAGTTTATTGCGTTCTTCTGGTTGGTATCATCCTATCCTTTTCACAGTAAAATATGGAGAAGCATTTATTTGTCCATTCATGAATATAGAGATTATTAAGAGTCGGAGTCAACTGATGTAAAATGGAATTGAAAGCTCCGTTGATTTCTTTGTTGTTCAGTCTGGATATACGAGTGGAGAAGTCCTGCTTGCTATAGATGGAGTTGCAAATGGGCTATCAGGGAGTTCAATGTTGTCGCTGCATAGAACACAGAAGAATTTAAGTTATGTGAATAACAAAAGCAAATATGCCAAGTTAAATAAATGACCTTATACAATTAACAATGAGAAATTTAGAATAAACTATGATTGCTGGCAAAGTTTCAAGTTTTAATGTGGTCTTCTGATTTCAGTGATGAAAAACTTAGTGAATAGTTTTCAAAGCTTTATAGCATGTAAGCAATCAAAATATATAATAATAAGTAATTCAATGTTATACTGTCAACGAATGTTTTCTGCACAGTTAACTAAATATAAGACTTGGATGACTGGTTATTTCTGATGTAAAATTAGTTATAGGGATCAGAAAAAAAGTATCTGCAAGATATTTCACAAGCTCTGCATTAAGAATATGACATTTTTAACTCAAACCAACCGTTATATCACATCAAAAAAATCTGAGCTAAGCTGGGTGATTTCTAAGCTGCAAGTTTTTGCTGGCAGTTGTTGGTCTATCTATGTGGCCTTCAAATAAATTTTAGCAAATCTCCCCTTTCTTACATTGGACATAATGCAGACTTGGGTGTTGCATTGGCACAGACCTTCAATTGCTTCTATGCTAGACTTCCTATCAATTAATTGGGTTGCCAGCTTAAGAAGGCCAACTAGAGTGTTGGAACACACTAGTAGCACAAGTGTAAGAGGCTAGAATGATCTTAATTAAGAGTTCTCTTACTTGGGTGTTGCATTGGACATAATGCAGACTTGGGTGTTGCATTGGCACAGACCTTCGATTGCTTCTATGCTAGACTTCCTATTAATTAATTGGGTTACCAGCTTAAGAAGGCCAACTAGAGTGTTGGAACACACTAGTAGCACAAGTGTAAGAGGCTAGAATGATCTTAATTAAGAGTTCTCTTACTTCATTGGTTCTTCATTCAGCTATGGTTTATATCATACCTTTTCGGGTCATCAAAGCAATAGACAAGGCTAGGAGAGGATATTTTTTGGCAGCATGGATCTGAATCTCCATCCAGAGCTAGATATTTGGTTTCTTGGGAGCAAATTTCTAAACTAAATCCTCATAGAACTATTTTGACTCTACTTGATCAGCTTGAACCACTTTGACTCAGCCACACATTGCAATTATGGTGACTATGGAACTTCGACTCCCTCACTGTATGAAAAGTAATTTTAGCAGCCACTTATTTGTCTAACTCTAGCTGGAGGATGTGTATGTTTGATCATAGGTGGTTTTTCCTACATAGAGCTTCATCCTGGTCTAGGACTTCTGTCATTTAAGTATCCTAGTTAAGTTGAGCAGGAACAACCTAGAACCCGGGTCAGGTGGAGGGATGGCCTGGTGTTGCAATATATTTCTTAGGGATATTTTATGGCTTATGTAAAAACAAGAAATTATACTTATCTGAGATCTCCAGTTGTCACAATCACTGGTAGGCTTTCAATTTTCCAGAGGAATCCATAGCTTGGACCTTTCGGAGCTGCAGCAAAGATGCTCTTTCTTGAGCAAGTTTCTGACCATTGTATCTGGTGGTGGAATTCAAATTGCCCCACCATGCAATCCTCTTGTGTATCAGCTCCCCTCTTCACTCTTAGTGTGGACTTCTTTAGCACCACTAAAGGCCAAGATTTTGGCATGGTTGATCCTTCGTGATAGAATCAATTGCAAAGAAAGGCTAATTAATAACAAGGTGCAGGTAGATAGCTCCCACTGTGTCAATTGTTCAAATGCAGTGTTGGAAGCCTCTTCTCACCCTTTTTTCATGTTTATGGGCTGGGAAATTATCAAACAAAAACTATCCATCCCACTGAATACTTTTTTTTCCCATCAATGTTTCACACAATTGGCCACAATCTACATCAAGATTTCTGTCCAAGTTGGGCAACCAACTATTGGATGTATCTCATCTGGAAAATCAGATGTGATAGGAACTTTAGAAATGAAAACTGGAATTCTAACTCCTTAATGATTGCATGGAGACATCTTGCACACTTGAAGCAGCAGAGGATCAATAAAGGAAGGGGCATTATTACTTTGACCGTTTTCATTAATTAGGCTCTTCAATATATAATCTTCTGTTGGCTTCAACGTATATTATTGAACTATCCTTGATGTTGGTGTTCGACAGCCGGGATTTTGTTGTGATCAGATCACCACTGTTTTAATCTAAGTCAGTATTTCTACTTCTAATGCAATCCTTATGCTGCACTTAGTGAGCTCTGATTGACTAATTGTTAGTGTTTCAAAAAATAAAACAAAATAAAATACATCTGATTACTTGATCCTCCATAAACCCCCTAAATCACCAAGAGCCTTCCACCACATTTTCATTGGAATTGAGTTTACTTTGTTTTGATTGTATTCAAACTATATTTTATCCCATCAAAACACTAGGGACTTTTCTAGGATGATGGATGTGTTAAATTGAGCTTCCTAGTGGCAATTTAGCCTTGAATTACTTTAAACCCCCCAAAGTGCTGAAGCCTCCAAGTTCATCAAGCTATCAATTTGTCAATTTGTAGTGGAAGGATTTCAAGTGCTTAAGATACCAAAAGGGGAAAGTTTCTAATTATGCAGCATTTTCTAACCTTAATTTTTTTTCATTCATTATGGTTTTGCCTGTACAGAGAAAATTAACCTAGTAATGTCAAGAAGAAAGTTTATATTTGTC
Organism: Curcuma longa; assembly: GCF_044706935.1. NCBI lineage: Eukaryota > Viridiplantae > Streptophyta > Magnoliopsida > Zingiberales > Zingiberaceae > Curcuma > Curcuma longa. The sequence goes on from NC_133878.1 coordinate 5,497,348, forward strand.
TAGTACTTGGTTGGAAGCGCAAACAATTTACTTAGAAAGTGATACTATGACAAGGAACCTATAGGAAAATTTCCAATATGGTGAATGAATAATTACATAATGAATTAAGTTAAATCCTAAGTGGTGAATTTAATTACTAAGTAGAAGTTGGTTTTTGGTTTGTTGATTGTCAAAAAATCTCTAATCATTGTATCTTGTATTCTTACTTGTTTCAGTCTTTCATATGCTTTATTTTTCACTCATTAACTGAACATTGTATAAATTGATAGCCTCTGATTAGCTAGGTGTTTCCTTTTATCTGTATTGATTCAGTTATATAGTAAACCAATGACACCGAGAGAAGATGCATATAAGCCAATAGCAGCCTCTACTGAGTATAAATAAATAAAAATTTCAAATTCACAAGATAAGGATTTCATTTGTGTGAATATGAAGAATGCTAGAGATCAAAATATCAGATTAGACGATGGCAAGATCTTGTAGTTGAGATCAAATAAACCAATAATCATATCTTGTACTGATATAATCACTTTTACCTTTCTTGTTCACCTATATTTTTAGTTTTGCTTTCAACTGTGGCACCATCGTTCAGAAGATCAAGTGCACAGCTGAAATGATTTCGTAACAAGTGATTGGGACCTGAACAAGCATACGGCATTGCATACAAGAAGTTAGTTAATGGTACTAAAAATTGCCAACTGTGAATAAGATTAGCTCTTCCTTACCTTCAAAAGGTTTCAATTCAACTCTAGGAGTCAAATAATGCTGCTGAGTTACCGCCTCACGAGTCAAGTTCAATCCAGAGAGATGTGTTCTCTCTTGCTCCATCATCTGCTTTTCCTCAATCAGCAGCTGATATTGTAGTCTTGCACACTCAGATTCTTGTAACACAAATGAAGTTACATATTATTACATTGAAAAATATGTAAATTATATATTACAAACATCATTTTTCAAGTGCAATAAATTTTAAGCTTTGCAACCAAATTCACCTGAATGAGCATCACGATCCATTTCATGATAATTGGAAAGACAATGTATCATAGGCTTCAATTTTTCTGTGTAAGATCTGCCTCACATATAGGAAATTATTAGCACTTGGAAAAGATTCTACAGAAATAAACAATTAAAGAAATAAAATCTTCAATAGTAAAGAAGAAATTGACCTGTCCACGATTGTTGTCTTTTCCCTGTATGGTTTCACCAAAACTCTGGCATTACATATGTAATGGGGATTCCTCTTCATCAGAATCATGTTGACAGTCTCTGGATGGACAAAGCTAACAAACCCAAACATGCGTTTTTCTTGACAAGGAATCCTAACATCATGCACTTGGCCATATTGCCTGCAAAAAGGCAACAGATAAGATAAAAAGATAAAAGCAAGCAACCAATTCAAATGCTCAACTTCATTCTCTATAATTACTTGAAATAGTTGGAAACATCTTCTTCAGTGAATGTGCTTTCGGCCGGGAAAGTAAGATAAATCTGATGAGAACTAGACGATGTTGGAGATAGGTCATTTCTCTCATTCCTGCCATCTATATATTTTGGAGCATCCTCTGCCAGAATTACTGAGTGCTGTCCATGCGGCCTGCAATTCATACATAAACAGTGAATTTAGATAAAGAAGCTAAGTTCACAAGCCAATGCCCTTGAAGTACCTCTCAATGACCCTAATGCTCTTCTTCAAGTGGGACAGCAGCTTGGTCAAGTTGTAACCAGCCTTGCCATGACGCTGGCTCTCAGTGAGGTACCCCTCAGCCTGGAGGTTCTTTCCATATTTCTCAGAGTATAACATGGGCAATGAGGCAATTGAAACAGGCATTCCCTTCTTGGACCTCAAAAGCTCTGAAATCTCAAATTCCAGCTTCTCTAGAGATCTTGGTGTGAGTGTGTGGTCCTCAATGGGACATTCTTGCATATTGGTGCTATGTGCATGAGGAAACCCATCTGGGAAGGACTGGGCATGTGAGTACCTACAGTTCGTTCCATGCTTGCAGTAGCCCTTGTTGAAATAGTGGCATGCCTTAATAGGCAAATCAGATAAGCTGTGCAATCTCCTGTTAAACCTAGAATCCATTCCACCAGCCAATGCAGAATCCAGGCCATAGTAGTTGCTAATGTGCCTTGAAGCAGAACCATCCAGCAGCTCCACTGTTTGGGCTTGACTGTGGAGGGAGTACTTGTCTCCAACCAAATCAGAAAATGGGGAGAAATCAAAGCTGTGGGATGTGGCATTGTGTTCGTTCTGAGCAAACTGAGTACCCCAATGAGAAGTTGAGATGTGGTTGAGAGAGGAGTTGGATTGTGATCCAAAAGGAGGGTAAGAACCAATTCGGAATTCAGGCATGGATTTCTTGGGAAAAAGCAAGGTAAGCATGTTCTTTGCATCCTCTACTGTTGAAAGCAACAAGTGTTCAGAACCATATGCCAATTGGACCATTTCTAGGTCACTTGGTTCTTTCAAAAATATGCATCCCATGATCTTGAATACGTTGTCTGGTTCCAATTTTTGAACTTTTGCAAAGATGATCTTCGCCAACTCAAAGAAATCCAGGTCACAGTACCTGGCTTCTACACAAGTCCGAAAAAGAAATAGCGTAAGAGACAGGGAAAGAGCAATCTAAAACTTCAAATGGGTTTTAAAAGAACCAGTAACATAGGAATGGTGCAAAATAGTAAGTGCATTATCATGGATGTAAAATCTAACATTGCCTAGGGTTTAGTACCTTTGATAATAACCAACGTTTCCAACAAAATATTGTTTCCGAGTAAAATAATAATGGCGTCAGAAAGAAGAGATGGCAGAGAGATTCATCAGGGTTTTAAACAAACATCTCAGAAAGAACAATGCAGTCGACAAAGAAGAACAAAGAAACTCACAGGATTAAACTAACATTCCGTAAAACAAATGCCACAGTAAAAAAAAAAAAAAAAATTACCTCCTGCCTCCATGCCAATAACCATCGATGAAGAACAAAAACAAAAAGACTCTTCTCTCTCTGATACGATTCCTAGTTCTTGTCTTTTAACATCTACTATTCTGCTATTTTTATATGGAATACAGCTAGGTTTTCTCTTTATAACTCGCAGAAAATCACGCGGCTCGATTTAGGCTTACAAAATCGCACCATGTCGAACTCAATCTCTCTATTTATCAAACAAAAAAAAAAGCAACAAAAATTGCATAAAAATACACCAAATCTTAGCCGAAATGATTTGGGTGAAGGAAGATTGGCCCGATCAACGGTTGACCGCTTCCACAGGCTATCGAGACGCTATTGGACGAGGTGGAATTAAGGGATGTTATTTCTACCGTTAGAACAGGCGTTTTCAGTTTCTATTTGACTGAAGCGAAAAAGGAATTGTTTAATTGAAAAGTATTTAAAAAGCACATTGATATTTCTAATATTTGGAAACAATTACGGGGAGAAAATTTAAAAAGCACATTGATATTTCCAATAGTTGTCATCAAATTTTTCTAAGTTTTTAATTTTATGAAAGATTGAAAATTAAAAGGCAAACGAGAATTTTATGATTAATTACTAAATATATATTATATACTATAAATTTTATGATTATTATTTCAATGAATCTATTATGTATAAAGAAGCTATCATGTATTAATTGAAAATATAACAAATTCATTATGCAAATAATGGAATATTGCTATGATGTAGATAAAAGGTTTGTTAAATAAGTAAATATTTTTATGCGTTGAAAGTTTAATTGTGTGATAGAATTACTGTATTTTTTATGGACTATTCTTAAATATATATGATATTCCTTTAAAATTTTATAAAATATATAATAGATTAAATGTGCAATTATTTTTATGAATTAACGGATAATTAATGAAATTTTATTTGTGCGATAGATTTACTATATTTTTATAGTCCGTGATAGATTATTTAAAAAATATGTGATAAAGTCATTGAAAATTATAAAATACAAAACGGATAATGATCTGTCAAAAAAGTTGATTACATGAGTACATATTTTCATAACAGATATTAATTTTTTTATAGAAAAGTTAAATATTATTTATTAAAACAAAAGATACCTACATAAATAATAATTCATATGAGAGTCTTGATTTTCTTTCTAATCTATACTCGTAAATTAATTTTTATAGTATATTATATATCTCATAACCCCTTAAATATTTATTGAACAAATATTAATTAAAAGTATTAAATGTTCTTATAAAATTTAAATTTATGTTAAATTGGTGTCCTCGTTTTTAGATTTTATTTATGTCATTTTTATTTTAATTTAAAATTAGTAGGATATAATAAGAGAATGATAATTTCTTTTAAATGAAGGATCTAATATCCGACCTAAATAAAAAAAAAGTATGGAGAGATTTTTTTAATCTGATTAAAAAATTAAGTATGAAAATTTTCAAATTCGAATATAATGACGGATCTAATAAAATATTATTCATATTCAACCGAATACCTTATTAAATTTTATATTAATCGATCAATTAAAGAAAGAAAAAAAATTCTGTGATACTGGTACTTTAAAACTTAGCACTAATAAAACCATCATCGACGCATGATTTTTTTCCGGTTGAAATTTTTAATTTATTTAATTTAATCAAAATTTTCTTTGGTTAAAATTTCATCAATTCGATCAATTATTTTGATTTGATCAAAGTTTTGCTCATCTTTAATATCTGATTCTCTCATGAATATGAGGATGGATATGAATATTTGATATTATACGAGGGTGAGAAAAAAATTATTTGATAAGAATAAGAATGCATATCATAAGTACGAATGTTGATGAAAAATAAAGGATATAAAATTCAACTCAAATTTGATCCATTACTCTCCTTAAAAGTTTAGACGTCTCACTATAAAAAAAAAAATGGGTTCTGCAACGAATTTTACAACAAATTATGTAAAAGAATTTGTTGCAAAATTTTTTGTAACGAATTTTACAACAAATCTAAACTCGTTGCGAATAACTCATTGTAAATATTAGCAACGAAAATTTTTCTTTCGTCCCAAATTTCTGCAATAAAAATCCGGATTCGTCGCAACTTTTGTTGCCAATTGGTAACGAACAGTATTTGTCGCCAATTGACGACGAACTAGTAGTTCGTTGCCAATTTGCAACGAACTAGCAGTTTGTTGCAAATTGGCAACGAACACTGTTCGTTGCAAATGGCAACGAACACGGTTCGTTGCCAATTTGCAACGAATCCTGTTCGTTGCAAATTGACAACGAACTACTAGTTCGTTGCTAATTTGCAACGACTTTAGCGACGACTAGGATTTTTCGTTGTAGAATTTCGTAATAGTACATTACGATAGAATTGCGACGAACACATTTTCGTCACAAAATTCATTATCAATTTGCAACGAAAATGATTTTCGTTGCAAAATTTATCGTAAAATTTAATTTTTTCCTACATATTCTATTCATTTCTTGATTATTTTATAGATACATATAAATATCGATCCGAATGGATCGATTCACAAAATACATTTTACCTGTCACATACAAATATCAATATACATCAATAACAAATATCCATATACCAACAACATTCATTTATACATCAATCCATACATCACGTCAATCCATAACATAATATCAATCCATACATAATATCAATCCATAACATCGATATATACAATCCATATCATCCTAGCATCAAAATGATGCACAATCCGTACAACATATCCATACAAAGTATCCATACAAAGTGTCTACAAACTAATCCATCAAATCCATACAAAATACCAATATAACAAAGTCTGAATATGAAGAAAAGATATAATCAAATCATCGTGGTCGTTGCTAAATCTGCAACGAATCTGTATTCGTTGTAGATTTTCCAACGAATATCCAAATTCGTTGCCAAATCTGCAACGAATATGAATTTCGTTGCAGATTTTCCAACGAATATCCAAATTCGTTGTCAAATCTGCAACGAATAACGAATTTCGTTGTAGATTTAGCAACGAACATAAATTTCGTTGGAAAATCTGCAACGAATTCGGTGTTCATTGCAGATTTTGCCACAAATTTACTTATTCGTTGCAACATCTGCGACGAACTTTCTATTCGTCGCAAAGTTAGCAACAAACCTTGAGTTCATCGCCAAAATCCTATAGATCTTACGTTTTGGCGCCGATTTGCCAACGAAAAAATTTTTCGTTGCCTATTTGCGACGAATGTCATATTCGTCGTAAATTGATAACGAATTTAGCAACGAATATTTCAGTTGCAACGAATTTTGCGATGAAAATTATATGTTGCTGAATTTACAACAAATCTATTTTCATCGTAAATGTCGTTGTAAATTTGCGATGAATTTCATTTTTATTACAGATTCTGTTGTAAATTTACAACGAATATATTTCATTGCAAATATTCGTCGCTAATATGATTTTTTTTTTTTGTAGCGTCTGCACTTTGCATTAACGCGGTGGACCAAATTTAATTTGGATGCTCTATCTTTCTAATAAAAAAATTCTATTTAAAATTATCTCTCATTAATTTTTATTATTTATTTTAACTTTTAAAAATACTTTTAATATTTTAAAATAAATAGAGAGCTTTTGACAAAATATATTATTTTTTTTGCAATGTGTATGTTTTATTGAAAACTTTATTTTTTTATAAAAAAAATCATTTTATTATAATTTCTAATTTAAATTACTATATTTTCTCCTATGAAAATTGATAATTAATTACATCTTTATTTGTCTATTAAGTTGGATTTCAAACATGTGATACACTTATTGAAAATTATAAAATACGGAATTAATAGTGCGACGATGCCAATTTATGTGAGACTGGGTTATAAAAAAATTTTGACTAAAAATATTTAATAAAAAGTAATATTTTGGGCTTTTTGCATAGTAAAAGTCGGTTTAAATCAACTAAATCGATCGAATTTAAAAATTTAATTTAATTATTTAAAAATTTAATTCAATTATTTTAAAATTTAAAAAAATTAATTAATTTGATTAATTTAATTCAATTTTAAAATTTTTTATTCGATTAAATTGAATTAATCAAAATAAAAAATAATTGATAAGTTCTTATAAATTCTTAATTAATTAATAAATTTATCATAATATTTAAAAAAATTTAATTAATGATCCTGATTACAAGCCTGGTGGAGTGAAATATGGATGTCGCCCTACATTAGAAGAATGGGCTAAATCGTGGATCTGGTGTGAAAGATGTTTAAAAATAGGGCGTGTAGGTGGATGTTACAGCAAGAACATTTGTATCCTTGATGATATGATGGAGGAATGGATATCATCACAAGCCCTTTTATGTAAGGATTATTTTAGACAAGTAAAATATTGTGATGATTGCTTCAAGGATTATTTTGATTCTGTAAACAACCAGCATGATAATGATTATGACACTAGTTCATTTGTGAAAGATGATAACTTGGAGGTGTCTACAAATATGGTTGGTAATTTTGGTGCTGAATGGGAAAATTTTGTATCATCACAAAATGTGTTATGTAAGGATTGTTTGAGACAGATAAATTTTTGTGATGCTTGCACCAAAAAACATTTTGATTCTAAATGGGAAAAGTTTGAAAATCTTGCTGAGGACTTATTGGAAAATCAACTCTATCCTGCTATTGAGGAAGTTTTTAAAGATCTTGTAATAGAATATTGGAATAATGTGATAAGAGGATATGTAGGGCTTCGTATCTTGGCGGAGGAGTCCCAAGAATCATTTTCCTCTGTTCCACAACCACTAGATATTGTGGACAATGCAGGATTAGGAGTTTTTGAAAGGGGTAGTGTAGGGACTTCCCAAGAATCGCTCCCCTTAGTTGATTCTCCACCCACACCACATCGCACCCTACCCCCAAATATGTTTGATGACTTGTTAGACTTTGTGATTGGTAAAGACACTAATTCTTTCAATATATCTATGTTTACCAATCTATCTTTTCTCAAGCATATTTGTGGTAGGAAATTTTTTGATCATAAATCGCATACAAACTTTTCACAACTCTTTTGTGGGATCACTAGTAATAACCTTTTGTATGTAAGCATATTTAATGAAAAACTCAGGGCCCTCCACCGTAGGGTTCTGAAGTTTCTTACACCTCCACGGTCGAGGTTTAAGTAATAAAAATAAAGGTCAAGCTTAGGACCTTAAACAAGCGCTTCTTGGGAGGCAACCCAAGACTTTATTTTAGTTTCTTGCTTTATTTCCTTTTATGCTTTATTATGTTTTCTAACCCATAAACCCTCTACTTACTTTTTCTTGTCTTTTTTCTTTTGAAGGTTTCATCGATATGGAGGAGTGTGCCTACCTTGAGGAGAGGAAATAGGCAACTAAAGGCCTAGAACATCTTCTGAGCTTCATTGGGTAATTTCTCTCCAAATAACATTTCTTCTCCATTATTATTTCTTTGTTTTCATTGAGGTATAGAAAAATGTAAGTCTGGGGGTTGTACATATTTTGGGTTCTTAGTTAGATTTTGTTATTTCTCTTTGGTTTCTCCATGCATAATAAATTGAAGCATCACTTATCATTGCATTGATGGTTTGTCTTCTTGCAAAAATGCTAGCACTCTCATTTTAGATTTCATTGATTTGATGTTTGGAGATAGTATGTTTGATGATCTGATCTTTCCTATCCTTGGTAGCATGAAGTGAGCTATATTTTTATTGAAAGAATTTGAGTTTTGGCCTAATTTTAGGATCTCTCTACACTATGCCTAGGTTTGATAGTAGAAAGTCTGAAATTAGTCATGAATCATTGAACCTTTAGTACTTGCGCTTCTAAGGTGATCTCTCAACTACATTTTGGTTACTGGATAAACTCGGATCATGGAAGCTCACTTGGAAAAATCAAGATCCAAAAAAAAAAAAAAAAGAAAAAAAAAAAAAAAAAAAAAAAAAAAAAAAAGAAAAAAAGATATAAAGGGATAAAAAAATAGTGTCGTGAGTGGAAACTGATTAGATACCCCTTTGAGACTAATAAAGGTTACTGGGGAAATATCTATCATGTTTCTCTTGATACCGAGTATTCCTTTGAGACCTTGTGTAGATGGTGCATAGCATTTTTGAGAGGGATGAACCATGCGAGTGTCTATCGCCGGAAGCAAGAGGAAAACTGGTTAGATGATGATTTGACTTTGATTATGATTTGACACTTGAAAACCCAAGGCCACATTTTACACCGAGCACGGAGAACTAACTCTTAGGCCATATTTAAGTGATTTTAATGTTTAGCTCACCAATGAAACTATAGGATAGGATTGATTGTGATTCATTAGATATTATGATACTCCATTATTTCAATTCATGAATCTAAATGCAGGTTTTTGCTTGAGGACAAGCAAAGGTTTAAGTCTGGGGGTGTGATGAGCGTAGATCATATATAGTATTTTAGCTTTGTTTTAACGCTCATCTACTTGCGATTTATTGCATATGCTACACTTTGTCACACCTTATTCTTTTATATTGCATATTTTACTCTTTTGCTCGGAGATCTGCTCTTTGTATATTTTGCTTGACAGGATGTGATTTAGAGCCAAAACGATGCATTATTGATGGTGGAGAGAAACAAGAAGAAATGGAGAAGGAGTAACAAAGAAGAACACGGCCGTGCCTACCAGGCACGGCCGTGCCTCTACCCGTGCCCACTTCCAGAGCAGGACCGTGTTTGGGCCGTGCCTATTAGGCACGGCCGTGCCCCAGTTTTTGCCAGATCCAGCTAGGGGCCGTGCCTCAAAGGCACGGCCGTGCTTCATTCCAGAGTCGCGCCAAGTGTAGGCCGTGCTTCTTAGGCACGGCCGTGCCTATTTCCAGAGGTGCGACCATGCCAAGCCGTGCCTCACAGGCACGGCCGTGCCTATTTCCCGAGGCACGCCTGCCCGAGGCCGTGCCCACTAAGCACGGCCGTGTGACGGAAAGTGCACGGGCGTGTCTACCTATCATTCTGGACTGCTCTGCAGACTTAAAGTAAAACGGGCATATCTTTCAGCTCCGATTGAACCACGGGCCGTGCCACCCCTCAAAATGAAGCTAACTTCAAGATCTACAACTTTGCTTCAGGGTGTACAGAACGATGACTGCTCTAGGCCGTGCTAAATGGCACGGCCGTGCCTCCGAACCGCGGCCGCGCTGGGTGCTCTGCCCAAACTGCAGACCAAACTTCGAACCAACATAACTTTCGGCTCAGATGGAGTTATGGGTCGGTCCACCACCCAAATTGAAGATAATTCAATGCTCTACAACTTTGGTTCAGGGTCCAATTGAAGAAAACCGGGTTTACTAGGTGAAAAACCCATTGAGGCGGAGCCTTGTAAACCAGGGACAATCTGGGCAGTTTTGGGTGAGTATAAAAGGTGGAAACAAACCCAATCTTGGGTTATCTTGGGTCATTCTCCAAAACCCTAGGTCTTGGCTTAGGGGAAGGTGCCTCCCCACTCTTGGGGAGGTCCTACACTTCATCTCCACCGATCCATCCTACACCGGAGCAAGAAGATCTTCAAGGGATGCCCACGCTTCAAAGATAAGTCTTCCCCTTTCTTGTGGATGACTATTTTCATGTATTCTTCTTGTAATCTTCTTGTAATGGAGTAGATCCTTGAGTTTAGGATGTAGGATGAACATCTATGTAATGATGGTGATGTATGAACTTGTTTATGACATTTTCCCTATTCAATGAAATGTTTACCTTTGTTTCATGTGTATTGTGCCTTGAACGTGTTTGATGAAATGTTTGTGTGAGCAAATATGCATGATTATGAGGGGTAGATTACTTTGTAGGGAGATCCTAGGCCGTACACCGGGGCGCTTCGTGACAGGAAGAAAGCCTTGAACCGGGCGAGTCCGAAGTGATTCCTACATAGTGGTAAACCCCCATAAGGGATATCTAATGGTTGATGGCCACTAGGACAAGGTCCTTAACAAGATACCCTGTGACAGAGGGTAGGAATCTAGTAGCATTCCGGGGCGCCTGAGTGACAGCAGGAATGCCTTGAACCGGGCTATCTAGAATCACCTTTACTAGAGGGCCACAACATAGGACTTCAAGGTCAATTGCCAACAAAGCCTGACGAGGTAGAGTTGGTATTTTGGTTAGAATCCCTACAAGGTGGTAAACATTGAGAGTTAGGGAATGAACATGAATTAGGGACTTCACCTAGCATGGATGTGAAACCGAAATCCTAAACTTATCCATCTCATCCATAAACCCCAAGCCAATCTCTCTTCCTCTGTCACACACAACACCAATCCTCAACTCAACCATTTCCTTCTGAGTCTAGATAACTATTACAGTGACATCACTATAGCTAATACACAGTCCCTGTGGATCGATATCTTTTTATTACTTGACGACACCCGTATACTTGCGGGAGCCTATCATGGAGGGCACGGTCGTGCCTGTGAGGCACGGCCAAACCTTGGCTGTCTTCTGTTCTGAAGCACGGCCGTGTCTGGCAGACACGGCCGTGTCTGCTACTGAAAAGGGAAGATGGCATGGCCGTGCCTGTGAGGTACGGCTAGGGCTAGATGCTGTTCTGGATGGAAACACGCCCGTGCCTTGTTGAACACGGCTAGGAAGCTTTTAGACACGGTCGTGCCTGTGAGGCACGGCTCTATCTTGCCCTATCTTCAACAGTAACTCTGATTTTGCCCGATTTTGCTCCATCTTCCGTCCTGAAACATATAAAAACAAGAGCAGTCCCCCGAACTAGGAAATATAGAATATAATGCCATATGCATGGATAAGGGATGCAATGCGCACAAGATATAACATGAAAACCACAAAGATATGCAAATAAAGTATAAATACAAATGTAAACCCTATGCATATCACGTAGTGACCTATTTCTTTGGCCGACATCTCTTCGTCGCTATCCGAAGACTCCCAATCGGACTCGGATGAGGACTTCTCCTTCTTTTCCCTCTTCTTCTTCTTTTCTACAATCAAAGCAATACCTTTCTCTTTGAAAGACCCATTAACTTGTTCATATAGTTCAAATTCACAAAATAGTTCATCTAGTTTAATGACTAAAAGATCCCTAGATACTTTATAAGCATCTACTATTGATGCCCATAAAGTAGTTCGGGCACTACTAGAAAACTAGGCTTTTGAGACAAAAATTTTAAGACAGTAACAAAATTCATCTCAAATACTATGTAATTAAGACAGTAATTATAGGTGTCTTAAAATTTTATATTGAGACATTAAATTTAAGACAGTATTTAAAATTTTGTCTCAAATTCAACTAAATAAGACACCTAATAAAGACGGTTAAAAATATAATTATATAAGACATTTAAATAAGACGATAAAAAAGTATTTGTCTTAAATTATCTTGATTGTGTTTACATAAACGTTTTTATTATATAAGTACTTACGTGTACATAAACATTTTTATTATATTTATAAATTAATAAATAAATAAATATTCTCTGTATATAAATATAAATACATATTTATAAATTAATAAAAATTTCATTTATGTTTATAAAAATTTAATTTTTGTTTATGTTTTATAAAATTATTTTATAAATATATTTAAATAGAAAATAATCCTTTTATAAAATATAAAATTTAAAAAGAAATTTATCAAATAATTATACATTTATATTATTTAAATCCACTAAAATCCTAAATATAACCCTAAACGGCTAACCCTTCTTCCGCGTTTCGCTGTTTTTTGGGTTTCCACCGAAGCTCGCACGGCGCTAAGGCACGCACGGCGCTTCAAGGTGGTGGAGGAGCTCACGGCACTCCAAGGTGGTGGAGGAGCTCACGGCGCTAAGGCATCTTCTTCGGTAATCCTAAACTTCCTCTCATGCCTATTTCAAGGATGTGAACGATTCTTGATGCTTCTCCCCTGCTATGTTCAGCACTAAACTTCGTGGATTTCAATGAGTATTTGCTAATATCAGGACAATTTGAAGGGGCTCTTTTCTTTTTGATCATTTTTTTCTTGATGTCCAATGGAATAAGTGATTTGCAAACTCCTGCATCTTATGATCAACCATTTTAATGACCAAAAAAATTTTCATTCTTGCATGGAGGATGGTTCACTAAATATTGTTTGGACTCGGTATTTATTATGATTTCTAGGATAGAGGGTATATAGGTGGGCCAAATGCTATGTGCATGGTACTCTTTTCCCAGTCAATAGTTTCTTTAAATTCTTACAGATTAATGTCCATTACTTCATAATTCACTATCTGTAACTAAGTTTAATTGAAGGAAATTCAAAGTGCTTGACTCGAAGATGTACCCTCTTCTGTTTCACATGAATTAACATTTGACTGCAGACTTAAATCTAATTGTATATGTTGCTTTCACATTTAGCTTTTCATAAACCTGATAAGCAGGTTAAAGAAGTGGATTGTAGCACTTCGATGTATTCTAGAGATTGGATGAGCGATCCAACCAAAAAAAAAAAGAAGTATTTTGGTCTGAATCAAAGGGCAGACTTACTCCTAGCTTGCAGGTATATCTTCTATTCTTTTTGTTGTGTTACATTTGGTACTCTTCTTTTAAATTCAAGAAGAGTTGTCTATTTTATATATGCTCAAGGAATCATGTAAATCAACAAATTTTTTTCTTTATTTTCTAATGAATATATATTTTACAGTGTGAATTTGGCTCCTAGTTCATGCATGTCCTGCTGTTCAAAATTACCTGTCATACTATTCAAAATTAGATCAGAAAGCATGTAAAAAAAACACTTTAGGACTTCCAACTTGCAGTAAACTGCACTAAAATTTGGTATTCTATGTTGACCTTTTGAGATATGGCAATGTTTTAACCTTCTCAAACATGTAGTTTCATCTATTATTTTCTTACAACTTCTATTATGTCAGTTAATTATTATGACTTAAGGATATTGTACTTTCTGTTTAATCTATTATCCTGTCATTCATGTAATAGTTATATATTTTGAGGATAAATTATTATCATGGTGTAGTGAATTCAATATTTATATTTTATAGGCACTTCGAAAGGAACCTATGACTGTCTATGGTGATGGAAAGAAAACTCGGGGTTTCCGATTTGTTTCAGATTTGGTATTGTACTATGTTCTACCTTTATATCTGACATTGACTTCAATTAATTCACTTCATATTTAATGGGAAATTGCCTAACTTATCTACTTCATTTTGCATGTTTTATTTCGGTGAGCCTAAACATTTCTGTTCATCAAACAAATTGTTTTCTCTAGTAATGTGCCTCATTTTTTTTCATTCACAAATTTTATTTCTGGAAACCGCAATTAATACTGTCCCAAAAATATAGTATGACACATAATATCTTCAGAGGAGATTTTCATAAGGAACCAAAGCATGTTTGTTCATCCTGTGTTTTACATGTATGCCAGGTTGATTTGAAAAAATTATTGCATTGTAGTTCATCTCATTGAGTTTCTTAACTAACTTGTGATATATTTTTAACCAAGGTGTCATCTCCATGGATTCTCAAAAATTCATCCTTATTTATGGCATAAGAAGAGAGAGAGATCTAACAAGCATAGCTTTTAACCCAATCAGCTTTCTCATGTTTTGGTACAAGTCGTTTACTTCTTCAAAAGTCATGGTTATGTTCACATTATGGGTTTAGGTCCTAGTCCTTCTGACATGCATACTCACCCCTTGTTATCCAATGAACATTCAAATGAGTTAATCAAAATGGCTACGGAGAAAGCTGTAGCAGAGTGTAAGAAAGTAGTGACTCCTATTCTAAATCAAATGAAATCCCAAATAGATGTACTTTAATCAAAGTTAGAGAATCATGAATCCCCATTGACCCATCTTCATATAGAATCTAGTGAATTTAGTAATCAAAAGGTATCTTGACTTTATTTAAATAATTTACTTTTATGATGAATTTTGATAATTTGTAATATGTACATTTTTTTTAGGTTGCAAATAATACTATTTCACATGAACAAGGATTGGGTAACCAACAGGTACATTAGTAGTTGCTTTCACAAGCAATTTTTTTTGCTTATATATATAGTTGTAAGAAAGATGATTATATACGTGTTAGATGATGAAATTTCTTATTGAAAAGTTCTATTTATTAATTTTTTTTGAACAATATATGTCTTCTATTATTTCTGAACAATAAATCTTATGCACACCTTTTGAATTCAATGGACTTTGTTAAATTGACTATTTTTATGTGGGCCTCAATTTTATATGTTTAGTCATGTAAGATTATGTTGTTAATCTACATATATGTCTCATGTTGAATCAATTATGTTTGAGTAAATGAATTCTTTATATTCTTATAGATTATAAAACATCTTTATCTCTAAAAAGAGTTTTTTTTTAATGTTCAGGATTCTGATGAAGAAGGATCATAGAAGTTATCTCCAGATCATGAAGAGTTGTTCTTTAAACTTTCTCTTGTGTAACTTTGGAATAGTAGTTTTTTTCTTATCAAATTAATGGTGGATATGTACACATTTTTATTATTGGATAAATATCGGCATGAAACTTTTTATTTTGAAATGACAATTCAATAATTCTGATCTAGATTAATTTGTATAGTAAGTATTTATTAATTTCATTATAAATGGTGTATTTAACAAATGAAAACATTAGGGACAGTAATTTATTGTCTTCATTTTTATTTGAGACGACACATTACTATCTCAATCTGGTGTCTCTAGCTTTTTTACAGGATAAGACATAACATTTGAGACAAAAAAATAACTGTCTTAAATATTTTTGAGACAATTTAACAACCGTCTCAACACCGTCTTAAATCGCATTTGAGACAGTGCAACTGTCTCAATATTTTTTTGAGACGCTTGTATTGGGGACAGCTACATTACTGTCTCATCACCGTCTCAAAAACATTTTGAGACAGTAAATTTATAATTTAAGACAGATTTTGTTGTGTCTCAAAAAGTACTTTTTCTAGTAGTGGGGGGAATGCTTGAAGTACATACCTCACTAGATCGCAGTTCTCGATCTTGTCACCTATGACATGAAGCCCGTTTACAATCTCCTTGAACCGTTCGTGTATTTGGCTCACATTTTTGTTAGGCTTCATTACGAAGGATTGTAGTTGACCCACCAAGAGATCCCTCTTGGCTCGTCTCGATTCGCTCGATCCTTCATTCAATTTGATGAGTTTCTCCCAAAGTTCCTTGGCCGAATTGAAAGGACCCACTTTGCTTAGTTGCTCCTTTGAAAGTCCACATTGCAAGGTGGTTGTGGCTTTTGCATTTACTTGCGCTTTCTTGCATACGTCCTTTGACCAATCTTTGATAGGTAGAGGCGCTCCAGTTATATCCTTGGGCTTTTCGAAGCCAATTGCAACACTAAACTAATTTTCAATATCGTTCATTAGATAATACTCCATCCTACCTTTCCAATATGTGAAGTCGTTGCCGTCGAAGTAGGGCGGTCGTGCGGTGTTGTATCCCTCTTGAAACGTGATTTGATTCTTTCGGTTGAATGTTAGTTCGCGCGAAAGGGACATGCTCTGATACCACTTGTTGGGACCGGTGCGTTTGCTAGAGGGGGGTGAATAGCGATTTCTCGATCTTTCTCTGCAAGATAGTTAGCGGAAGCAAAATATAATACACAAAAGAAAGAACAATCGCTAACCCGTTCGATTTACTTGGTATCCACCTCAACGAGGTGACTAATCCATGGATCCACACACCGCGAGCACCTTTCCACTATGAAACTTCTCCTTTTCAAAGAGCACTTTGAAGGCGGAGAAACCTTTACAAATGGATATCTTCCTTGTACAAGATTGGTAGTGAAGTTTAGAGGAAGAGGAATCAGGTTTACAATGATTGGAATTCGTGTAAGAATATAAAAGAATGAATCGCTACTTCTCCAATCGTCAAACTGTGTTTTTATAGAATTCTGTGCATCAATCGACTGCTCCAAGGGCCAGTCAACTGATGGGCTTCAACGACTCTTTAATACGCATTTAATTCGTCAGTTGTCACCTGATAACACTCATTTTTATAGTTTATTTTGGCTCTAAAACTTGATATTTTGACCCTCTCGTTGTGTAACTATTGGATATTAACACATATTGCGAGTAGAAGCTTATTTTGGACCCTATTCTAATTCCTACAAATTTTGGGTTGAATCTAATATTTTTTGATATATTTTTTGTAGGATACTTAAGGAGCCATGAAGTTGAACCAAGTTGGAGAGCATTTGAAAGTGTCTAGAGGTCATTTAGAGTGTTTTAGAGGCTCCCAGGGTCGTGCTCCAGCTCTCCAGGCTGTGTCTCACAAGGCATGGTCGTGCCCCACCTTTTCCAGGCCGTGTCTCATGAGGCACGGCCGTGCCTCATCTTACCAGGGGTCAAGACACGACCATGCCTCAACTAGACTGCTCTGTAGATCAAAACTAAAATGGCTATAACTTTTAGGTCAGATGGAACCATGGAACGTGCCATATATAAAAATGACGAGGACTTCAAGATCTACAACTTTTCTTCAGGGTGCTCCCATGGATTCCGTCTCTAAGACATGCTAAAAGGCCCTGTA
>NC_133878.1:5514959-5702359 GCF_044706935.1 Curcuma longa
TATGAATTACAAGATCTATCAGGACATAGCATTTGTAGTGTGCAAAATGTCAAGATTCACAAGTAACCCAAGTGTTGAACATTAGAATGCAATTGGGAGAATACTTGATTATCTTAAAAGATTCATACAGTTGGGTTTGTCTTATAATAATTTTCCTGCAGTACTAAAAGGATCCTTCGATGCTAGTTGGATAACCAATATCCATGAAAATAAATCCACAACTATTGGATTTTTATAATTATTGGAGGTTATGTTTCTTGGCTTCTAAGAAACAAACATGCATAACTCACTCGATTATGGAAAGTGAGTTTATAACACTTGCTGCTCCAGGCAAAGAAGCAGAATGACTGAGAAATCTGTTATATGATATTGAGTTGTGGTCATAACCGATGTCATCTATTTCTTTATATTGCGAGTGAAGCTACATTGTCAAGAGCTTACAACAAAGTATATAATGGAAAGTCTAGGTATATTAGTTTGAGACATGAATATATGAAACAATTGATAATAGATGGTGTTGTCAATGTGACCTATGTTAGGATCAATAAGAACCTAGCAGATCCCTTGACAAAGGGTCTTTTGAGAGACTTAATCAAGGAAACATCCAGTGGAATCAGACTAAAACGTTTTGAAAGAATCACCGGTGATAGTAACCTGACTATGTAGTAGTTATAATACTATTCCATAGTTAAAAGGACAAGAACAAGCCACTGTTATGTGATTGGTTTGACACTAAAATACTTTACTATTCCCTTCTAGGATGTTTAGTGTGAATATGTTATTGAGGTTGAGTACATACTCTTAATGAAGTTTAAGTCTCAAAATAGCTAGAGACATAATTTGAAATTTCACCTACTGAACATGAGAAATGGTGTCATTTCTAACTAGACCATGATTTAGTCTTGTAAATGTTCATGAATCCAAGATCAAGCACAAGGCCATAATAGTGCTAACTAATTTGAACATATTTTAAAATCTAGGATACTTCATACATGGTGTATTTCCGATATTTGCTTAGAAACAAAGTTCAATGTCAAGACACACTATAGTCTTGCAAATGCTTTGAAGTATTTCACTAATTGAAGGTTAAAATCGAAAAATACCTTCTTGTATGTATGAATCTATTATAATCAATCTGAAAGAAATATTACAATCTAATGGAGGATTGTAAGAGGTTGCAATATATACCATTTCATTTGAAGTATTGCACTCATGTGTCTCTTGGCTGAAATGTGTGATGGTTGTATTATTTGATAAAAGGACATATTGATTCGTAACAAGACATCAATCTCTTTATAAATATTCAGATTTCTAAGAGATTTCAAATATGTTTTTGATAACTTAATATTTTTGCTAAATATTGAGTTGAAAGAGTTATATCTTGGAGGTAATTTACCGATAAAATTCATTAGCAAATGTTAATAGTGAGGGCATAAAATCTTAAAAGAAAATATTTCAATATGCCTCAACCTAAACATTTCGATTAGCCACAAATCAATTCCTATGTTAATTATAACATGTACAAATGGATCTCTTTTTTTTAATTTGATCCTAAATTATTTTTATATAAAAAATTTATTTATCAAATTAACATTGCTTTAAAAAATCAAAATCATCACAAAATTTCTGTAACAATTGTTTAGCGGCTTCTACATGAATATAACAATTCTTAAATGACAATTACAATAAATTTAAAATAATTTTGATCATGTTGAAATGATTTTAATTAAATTTAAATAATTTTAACTAAATAATATTTTTTAATTAAATTTAAATAATTTTGATTAAATAATAATTCTTTTATATACAAATACTCTATGTATTATGTTTGATCAAGTTGAATCAATTTATTTTAACATAATAATACAATAGTTATAGAGTAGTGGTTACAACAACATTGAAATAAAAATATTTTCGAGATGAAAAATATGTTAAGTATTATCGTGACATTTTTTTAAACAAGAGGTATCCTTTTAATGAAATGCATCAACAAGAAACTCAAAGAAAACATTAAAATATCGAGATAAAAATATGAAACTTAATAGATTGATCTTAATAGAAAACAACATTAAAAGTGAGTGCATAGAAACCGAAAAAAGAAACACTAAAAGCTACATGAGATGATTATTCATCTAAGTCTTTCAAAGACAAAGCACCCAAGGACGACAAAGAACTTAGCCTTATCCACACGAGACGATGATCTATTCGATGAACCGATTCATATCAAGGCACAACTGTCTAGTACAAGTAGTCGATACAAGATTCAAAATGTTAGCAATTATGATCGTAAAAATTGAATACCTGAATTATATATACATATACTAGCAATCATGACCAAGGAGCATTGAACAAAAGCAACAAGGAGAGCTTTGGGACAAAAGAGATAAACTCTCTCTAGTTAATTCTTTTGATAGGACTATTTCCTTGTCAAATTAGGGCAAAAGATAAAAATAAAAAAGATAAAAAATTAAAAGAACTAAAAACTCATGTTAGTTACTTTCCTCTTGTTTATGACAAATGCCATCAAGATGAGTTGAAAAAAAAAGAGAACAATAAAAATTTAAAATCATAAGTATATAACTTTAAAACATCCCTAAAGCACTCACAAAGGTTATTCCTTAGTATGATAAAGTGCCAAAAACTTTAGCCAAACCAACTTAGAGTACAAGTATAAAAATTTAGGGTTGACTTTTACTGGACAAGTAAAAAATTTAGTAGAAAGAACAAGAACACCACTAACCAATACTTTAGCTCCCTCTTGTCTTGTATCACATGTGAAATGCTTGCACTAGATCCAATAGATTACAGAGTGGAGTAGAATGAACAGCAGAAAGATGATGAATCCAGAAATCAGATAATCTAGCAAAAAATGAATAGAAAGAGAAACCAAAGGATCATATCAGAAGCTCCGATGTCAGCCGGCCTCGACAAATTTTTCAGAGAAGAAGAAAACCACTGGCCATCAACAGTGAAACAAATAATGATACGACGTTGCGCTGCCCGCTGGAAGGGTTCAGAGATGAAGGTGAAGAGCCAGGAGCCACAGATCTTGAAGCAGAAGGCAAAGGTGGCTCTGTCACATCAGACAGAGTCAATGGTGGAATTGGCGATAAGGCCGGCGGCAATGAGCTCGGAGTCATTAACGTTAAGAGTTGGCCAGCTTGAATAGGTTGCATGTAGTTTGGTCCATTACTTCCCAAGTTCCTGCAGGAATTCCCTGCAGAATGTGTTGCCATTAGTATCAAATCATGAATCTGCACATTCAATCTTCTTATAAGAACTTCAATCTGTTTAGATAGTTTGGCGATGTTTAACATGCTAAAAAATGTAGAGAAATAAGAGGCAAGAAACCAACTTTGGACTATCCCTCTATTTCGTCGCATTTCTTCTCAAGTACAGAGCTTTACTATATACCATTAGATTATAGTGATTAGTGAAGTCAGAGGTCAAAACTTGAGACTATGACTATATCGTTCTATATATAACACCATTGGCAAAGACAAAGGAATGAATATGGTTGAGACTAGAGTATACAGAAACCATACTTTTATATCGACGAGCTGTCCCTGGGAAGTCCGTAATTATCCCATCCACTCCGGCTCCAGCAACATATGCATTGATCTCAACAGTCGCATCTGAGAGGAAATCCCATGGTTGCGATACAAACTCATTACAAAGCACGTGAGCGTACACATCGAGGCCTGCAGCCTGAAACTGAGAGACCAGACCAGTTTCACCTGTTGTGAACAGCAGGGTAGCAGGATATATAGATTGCTTGTCAAGGGCAACAGCATTGGCAAATGTCCTGATGTCTGCTACTGAGGAATTGATGGCGTTGCGAATGGACTTATCAATTTGATAGACAAGCTTATAATTTGTTAGCTGCTTGAACCTCACTAGAACAGCACTGTCAGATGACTGAATCAAGACTTCTAAAGTAGTCTTGTTATAACCCGCATCGTTAAGGGCAGCAATGACTGAATCTACCACACTAAAACTTAATTGCTGAGCCATAAAAGCAGCATGCTGTATAAAAGAAAGCAAGTGTCTAGTTAATGCTTGCATACTTGTTTCCAAATTGGTATTGTGGATAATCGACATGTGAAGGATTGAAAATTGAAGACTACGAAATATGTAATGTAACTCTGTGTCATACATTCAGATATTAGAAAAAAAATGCTTTCTGGAAGATATCTGTGATTTTTCAGCACTCACCTCTATCGAGATTAAGACCCCAGATAAAGGCTTGTCTATTGCAAACGTTAGAAAATCAGCTAATGACAAGAAAGCTCCACTATTTTTGTATCGCGGATTACGCACCAAACCAAACGCTGAGAATGGCTGTGAAATTATTGCTGCAAGATGTAAAAGTAGATAATATTCACATTATACTGTCAGGAGAAAAGGAGTCCAGTGTGCCATTGTTGCATGTCGATTAAAAATAATGATAAGTGCAGCCAAAGAACAATTGAACTAAGATCAATGGAACCATACTAACCTTGCTAAAATAAAACGTAAACATAGGAAAAAAGAAACAAAAATACAAGGAATTTGGAAGCATTCCTGGGGACCTTGCATGCCTTTGGTTATAGTAAACTTTTAATAGCTGCATAAATATAAGCCAAATTTAGTATAACTAGAAAATGTCTTTGCCTGAATGGTAAGGCATATCCTCTCAGTGGAGCTCATTGATTATGCCTTCAGTATAGTAGAATAAGTATCAAATATCGTGTTGATTCTTTTCTCATATCAAAAGTCTATGAAAAGCTGCAGGGGAATCTACTTTCTTGAGACTTTTGAAACTTGACAGTCAATCAATTTTACAATTGAAACTCGGAATTATAATTATTGAGGTGTGAGAAAACATGTTCAAAGGGAGGGGAACCAGATCACTGGACACAATTATTTACAAGATTGATAAAAGGGTAGCCCGGTGCACAAGCTTCCGCTAATACGGGGTCCCGGAGAAGGGTGGACCACATTGGGTCAATTATACGCAACCTTACTTTGCAATTTTGCAAGAGACTATTTCCGCAACTCAAACCCGTGATCTCAATGTCACACGGAAGCAAGTTTACTGTTGCGCCAGTTATGACTTTATGTTTGATTGTACGGTTTGAAAGGATTACCTGAACCAAGCATGAACTCAAATTAAGTCATTCATCAATAACACAATCATGTGCAGTCTTGGCTAATGATTTAGTAGATTACACAGAAATACACAAGCTCCACCCACTTACATGAATTTCTAAATTCCTTTTTATGCGGAAACTCATAAGTTAACTCAGGTCAGGATAGCATATGTCTTACTCAATTTTTGAGAATATTCATGAAATGTATTTTGCATTTCATGTGTGCCAATTCAAGAAAAAAAACTTTGATATCCCATATGAAACCTATTAAGGTTTTTTTAACTATTGGGTTGAAACCAATTTCAACCTTTGAAGGAACCAATTCCGTATTGATGCTGACATGTATTGCATCTGCTATAGGTTGACACATGTCAACCATGGTGCGAGGAAGAGGAATGAGAAGGACAGGAGGATGAAGAAAAGGAGAGACAAAAAGAAGAAGAAGAAAAGGAGGAAGTAGAGTAAGATGCAACCACATTCAGAACAACAGTTCACCATAAAAACTGTTAAAAATCCTCCCCAACCACCACAAGTGGTCTAACTTTTGTGCTTTCCATCAAGATCACCTTCACAGTCACCCAGTAATGTGAAATAGCACACCTACTGTGGTGTTGTTAAATTATTACTATGTTAGTGTAAGGAGCAATATATCTGATCCTTATAGAGGTATGGTTGTCGAAGGAGTTGTGCTATGTCTGAGCATAGGAGTCAAGCTCCCTGGTGAGTTCGCCTAGGCTGATAGGTCAATGCCCTTGTTGAGAGTTCAGGCGTGTCCAAGATGTTTTAGCAAGCAGATTCATCTTGGAGTTCAACCTAACTAATCAGCTGATAATATGTCAAACTGACCAGCTGGCTATATGGAGAACGGTGTTGAGCAACTACTGTGCCAATCAGAAATCCATAATGTATATGTTGCCAACTGAAGATTATGAAGTGTAGACCTAACCAAGTCTCAGCTGGCAGCAGAGGTTTTACAAGCAATTGAGTCTACATTACACTTGATGCTTTGTGGATCTCATTGACTATAAGCCATAACTTCAAGGTCTATGAAGAAAGTTTACAAACGTCTTATGGACGCCCTAGAAGTGTGTTTTGAGTAATAGATATTTCCATTGTGACCATATAGACATATGCACCTTGCAGACCATGTGCATTTGTGTCTCCTTTCCTTGTTATGATATTGTATTTCCTATTGCCTCACTTTTTGTTGTGTTCAGTTTCAGCAGCATAAGGAGTGGTTTTGTTCCTAGACAGAGAAGCTTTAAGCTCCCAGCAAACCTATTGAGATATTTGACTTTGCATTGGTTTCAACTTCGTCCTGTCCTTACAAAATATCTTGATTAGTTAAAACAAGTTTACATATCACTTCAACTAAAAAGGTGTCTAAAATGTCTGATGCTTTATGACCTTCTTAAATAAATACTTCAAGGCAACCGATTGATTCAAAAGATGTCTTATGATTCATGAACTTCAAGAAATACTTGAAGGTATCTTGATAAGTCAAAGACCAATAAACTTAAAGTCCTGACCTGGCTACTAGTACGTGGTAAAAATTAATGAGCAGTTATTTCATTGACTGAGAAATTAATATCCAAAACTATTCTAGTGATAAAGAGTTGGTCCGATAATTTAACCAAAGCATTGGCTCATACACAAGCATGGTCCATAGATGTAAAAGTACAAATGCTAAACACAAGGTACAGTTTGCATGTTCAGCGGATCCAAATCCACACAAATGATAACTGAAAAGGCACATTGCCAATTAATTAATCTCCTTTTTGCAAAAAAGGCCTAAATATTAAAAAAATGATTTTTAGAACCTCCCTTTACTCCTATAAATAATATTCTCTTCATTCAAATCACTTAATTCTCAAGTTTGAAATCTCCTCTTATACTTTTTCTCCTTTTCTCCTCTCTACAAGTTCCAAGGCTTCAAATTCGAAGTGCTCTGATTTCGAGTTGAAGATCATTATACAATGAAGATGCCAATAAATCATAAACACCTAGGTGCTAAAAGTGGTCAACTCTTGCTTCGACCTTAAATATCTTAGAGACGGATAAATTTTCTCAAAAGGGTGTGTCGGCATCCAAAGAAGTGACCTAATGACAAACGACATAAAGTTGTAACTAAAAATACTAAGTAGGCGATGAGTGTATGGAAAGGGGCACATCTACCTTACCCAAAGGAGTACCTTCACGACAAATAAAGTCATTGATGACAATCTTCCTAAAAGAGCGAGTCAATCATCTAATAAGGATGACTAGACAATCAAGGGGTTGTATCAAGGTTCAAAATTCAAACCACACTAAAGTTTCAAAGTTTGACTAGAATGATATTGTTTCGTACCATACTAGTTTTTTGATGTATAGCGTTGGTAGAGAATTGGAGGAGAAACGAGGAAGAAGATGAAAAAGAAGAAGAGATTTTGACAATGTATCATACATAAAAAAATTTCAAAAATATTATTTTAATTCATCTTGACACTTTTATAGTATGTTAAGGGGTGTCAAGTGACAATATCACATGGTATTTATTGATATGATTAACACAATAACATAGGACAGATTATGTATGCTGAATAGTATTTATCAATGGCAGAGGTTGTGGATTGTTAATTGATAAGATTATGACAGAAATTATGGCTGAAATTTCAAGATCTAATTTACCATAATTTACCATAATTTAAAACTTAAAGGAAAGTTCTATAAAACGGCAGTTAGACCTGCCATGTTATATGGCACTGAATGTTGGGCCATGACTCGAGCACATGAGCAAAAGATGAGAGTTGCGGAGATGAGAATGTTAAGATGGATGTGTGGACATACGAAGATGGACAGAATAAGAAATGAGAGCATTAGAGAGAAAGTTGGAGTTGCATCTATTGAGGAAAAACTTCGTGAGACACGTTTAAGGTGGTACGGACATGTACTTAGACGACCGATAAATGCTCCAGTTAGGCGGTGTGAAACTATGACAAATACGCATATCAAACGAGGGCGAGGTAGACCAAAGAAGACTTGGTTAGCAACAATAAAACAAGATAAAATTTATTTAAATATAAATGATGATATAATAGGAGATAGAGCTCAATGGCGTAAAAGGATCCATATAGCCGACCCCACTTAGTGGGAAAAGGCTTGGTTGTTGTTGTTGTTGTATTGATAAAATTATGGCAGAAATTATAGCTGGGATTTCAAAATCTAATTTATCATAATTAATTAGCTGTAGATTAATAGTAATGTATAATATTAGTTGTATATATATTCTTACCTTAAGTATACTAGTAGTAATTAGTATAATTGTTGTAAATATTTTCTTGTCTAAAATAGATTATATAAGAATTCTTATTTAAAAGAAAGATCATCAAAGAAAGAGGCATTCAGCCATTTTATCAATTGTGTCATAGTATCAGAGCTTGCTTCTGAAATTCATAACTAAATCTTTGAATCTCTGTCAGTTTTTTTCTATTCTATAAAGTTTTCTAGTTTGCTTTCAAATTTTGGGTTGATTAATTTCTAATCAACAATTTTAGCTTTGAGATATCATTTTTTTGGAAGAATGACTACTGAGAATTTTCTTGGAAGAATGTCTATAGAAACTTTGGCTATCAAATTTGTAGGAAAGAATTATGCAACTTGAAAATTTCAGTTTAGAATGTTTCTAAAAGGGAAGGAGCTTTGAAATCACATTAATGAGTCTACTCTTACTCCTAAAAAAGGTACAGAACTTAGTCAATGGGAGACAAAGGATGCTCGAATCATCTCTTGGGTTTTAGGTTCTATTGAACCTCATATGGTGAATAATTTATGATCCTTTAGTACAGCTAAGGAAATGTGGGATTATCTGCAACGCATATATCTTCAAGATAACACTGCAAGACGATTTCAACTAGAACTGAAGATTGGTAACTTTAGTCAAGGTAATCTCCTTATTGAGCAGTATTATTCTGGATTTATTAATCTATGGAGCGAATATTCTGGTCTTATCTATATAAAGGTACCTAAAGATGTCATTGGTGATATTGAACCTTCCTTTCGCCATGCATTTGTCTCTCCTAAATTGTCTACTAATTTAATTTCTGTTGGGCAGTTGGTGGATAATAACTGTGATGTAAATTTCTCTCATCGTGGTTATCTTGTACAGGATCAGAGGTCAAGGAAGGTGATCGCGAGGGGGCCTAAAGTGGACAGATTATTTCCATTACAATTTACTATTCCTAAAACTGTCTTTGACTTCTATTATTATTGAAAATAAGACAAACGTTTGCCATAAACATTTGGGTCATCTAAATAATATGATATTGTCTCATTTAATGAATAATGATTTTTTTGGCGATAAAAATCAATGTTCTTCTAATAGTTTATCTCTTGATTGTTCTGTTTGTAAATTAGGAAAGAGTAAAGTGTTACCTTTTCCTACTTATGGTACTCGTGCTAATTCATGTTTTGAGATTATGTATAGTTGGGATGTTACTCCTATCATTTCATATGCACAGTACAAATATTTCATAACATTTATTGATGACTATAGTCGTTTCACATAGAGATATTTTTTGCATATCAAAGCTGAAGTGTTAACTATTTTCAAAATTTTTGTGGCTTATATTGAGACTCAATTTTCCACCTCCATTAAGGTTTTACGGTTTAATAATGGTGGTGAATATATCTCGCATGATTTCCAAGCTTTCTTACAACAGAAAGGCATTATATCTTAAAGATCATGCCCTTATACCCCTCAACAGAATGGGGTGGTTGAACGGAAGAATCGTCACTTGTTGGATATGGTTCGCACTTTACTCTTAGAGACATCAGTTCCGCCTAGATTTTAGATGGAAGCTCTGTCGAATGTAATTTTTCTGATTAATCAGCTACCTTCTCAACAATTGAATTTTGATTCTCCTTACTTCCGTCTTTTTGGTATGCAACCTAATTATCGTATGTTACATACTTTTGAATGTGTTTGCTTTGTTCACTTACCTTCACATGAACACCCCAAGCTTACAGCTCAATCAGTAAGGTATGCATTTATAGAACATAGTACTACTCATCTCCCTTCAAATGGTGTTCTTCTTCCTAGCTTTGATGATATATCTCCCTCCATTGAGCGTTTTAAACCTAATTTTGTCTCGACAACCCCCATCATCGCAAATCCTTCCCGACCCTAATCCAGTGCCCACTTCAATGGCTCCTCGAAGATCTAATCACATCAGTCGTCCTCCTAATTGGTATGGTTTTTCTACGATTTTAGCCGATATTACAGTTTCTACCTCTTATTCTCAGACCACTAAATATGTATGTTGGGAGAAAGCTACGCAAGAGGAACTTCAAGCTCTTCTAGAAAATAATACTTGGGATATTGTTCCCTGTCCCACTGGTATCAAACTCATTGATTGTAAATGGATATATTCTATTAAGCTGAGATCTGATGACTCACTTGACCGATAAAAAGCAAGGTTGGTGGCACTCGAAAATCGACAAGAGTATAGAATTGATTATGAGGAGACTTTTGCACCAGTAGAAAAAACGACGACAGTATGACTTGTTCTATCTATTGCTGCTTTTAAGGGCTAGTTATTACTACAGATGGATGTTAAGAATGCCTTTTTACATGGGGATCTTAAGGAAGAAATTTATATGACTCCACTACCAGGATTATTTTCTACACCCTTTTCTGATATTTGTAAACTAAAAAAGTCACTTTATGGTTTAAAACAGGCTCCGCGTGCTTAGTTCGATAAGTTTCGATCCATGCTTTTTTTGGTCCAGAGTCAATATGATTCTTCATTGTTTCTTTGCAAGACTGCTAAAGGAATTATTTTGCTCCTAGTATATGTTGATAATATCATTATTACAAGAACTGACTTTGAATTGATATTTCAGCTTCAACAACGCCTTCAAAGCTCTTTTCATATGAAGGACCTGGGTCCATTATGCTATTTTTTAGGCCTTGAAGTGAACCCTACAACGGCTAGTATTTTCTTAAATCAACATCAATACATTCAGGAAATAATTACATTGGCTAGTCTTCAAGATGGTCGATCTATTGATACTTCCTTAGAAGTGAATGTTAAATATCGTCATGATGAGAGTGATTTTCTCCCTGATCCTTATATAGACATTTAGTAGGGAGCTTGAATTATTTGACCATTACTCAGCCTGACATTTCTTTTGTTGTCCAACAAGTTAGTCAATTTATGCAGGCCCCTCGGTACCTTCACTTGGTTGCTGCTCATCGCATTGTTCGCTATCTGCAAAACACTTCTATCAAAGGTCTTTTCTTTCCTGTGGATTTTACTATTCACTTGGTTGCATATAGTGATGTTGACTGAGCTAGTTGTCATGATACTCGACATTCCATTACTGGTTGGTGCATGTTCATGGGCAACTCTCTTGTCTCTTGGAAAAGCAAGAAGCAAGATCATGTGTTGAAATCCTCCACTGAGTTTGAATATCATACTATATCCTCTGTATGTTCTGAGATTGTTTGGCTTCGAGGACTGTTGGGTGAGCTTGAGTTTCCTCAAATAAAAGCTACTCCGCTTCACACAGACAATACTAGTGCTATCCAAATTACAGCTAACCTAGTGTTTCACGAGCGCACCAAGCACATAGAAATAGATTGTCACTCTATTCGTGAAGCATATGATGCCCATGTTATTTCTCTAGCTCACATCACCACTGATCAACAAACTGTGGATATATTTACTAAGCCTCTCTCACGACAACGACATCATTTTCTGATTACCAAATTGATATTTTCTGATCATCGAGCATCAATTTGAGGGGAGATATCAATGGCAGAAGTTGTGGACTATCAATTGATAAGATTATGATAAAAATTATGGCTGAGATTTCAAAATCTAATTTATCATAATTTATTGATAAGATTATGAAAGAAATTATGATTGAGATTTCAAGATCTAATTTGTCATAATTTATTAGTTGTAGATTAGCAATAATGTGTAATATTAGCTGTATATATATGCTTACCTTAAGTAGACTAATAGTAATTAGTATAATTGCTGTAAATATTTTCTTGTCTAAAATAGATTGTACAATAATTCTTATTTAAAGGAAAAATCATCAAAGAAAGAGGCATTCAGCCATTTTATCAATTGTGTTAGTATTGTGTTACAATAATTTATTGAAATGATAAATTTCAATTGTGTCACTTTACACGGTACAAGATTTCAAACCATAGGCCGTATTGAGAATTTTAAAGAGGACACGATCTATGTTGTCATACTGATGCTCCACCTTATAGCGCTGTCAACTTCTTGACAAGCTAACTAATCAGATTTGAACTAGTTGGACTGATTTTGATAAACATCCAATATCTACATAGGGAACTACATAACAATAATTACTGGAAATACAAATATATATTTCCTCCAAAGTCAAACTATCAAATTCTTCTGTGTCAAGTTACATCCTATAAGAATAGAACAGGAAAGCGATTAGAACTCACGCTGCAGATTCTTTTGGATTTGGTTCCATGTGAAATTGAAAGTAAATATACCAGGCGTACTCTTAAGTTGAGGAATATTAGAAAATCGAGAGCTGAATTGTGACTTTGTGACTGTAGTATCATCTAAAAGGTCTACAGAACTCATGCATATTAGATGTCCATCTTGTGTTACTTGAACAGGACAATCGATAACATCTGCTCCATCGTCAATTGCTTTTTGATAAGCCAGGTCAGTGCAGTCTGCATAGTCTCCACTAGCTCCATTATGCGAGATGATTAAAGGTTTTCCTGAAGCAGAAATGAAAAAGAAAAACTGTGAAAATTTACTATTAGTGGTAATTGTACTGAAAGCTGACTGTGACAAAGTTAGCATACCATGATCAACACTGCTTTGGTTTAATTGAGAAAAACAACCTGGAAGAGTCAACAAATATGTCAACAGAAAGAATAACAAAATGTACAGGTCTAGAAAACAAGCACAGTCATCAAAAGCATGCAAGGAGATATATCCAATTTAGTTCTTGATTTGTTCCTAGTGGAGAAAAGCCAAAGTAACACATGATTTCAAATGTGCATAATATGCAGCTAGCATATTAGAATTTTATGTTCGCTAACTTATGTTACTAAAATAAAATACAAAACTGATTAGATCAAACCAAAAACACACGCCATCCATCCTTCATAATATTTTACACTAAGAAGTAAGACTGTATCACAAAACGCGCAAATTGTATTTTGAAGGAAAAGGAGCTTATCTATCATTGAGATAATACCAATTTGATATGTGAAAAGCTGAGAGAAAGATTTACCTATTGCCTCAGATGGAGTTATAGGGGAGTCAGTAACAACCCCATCAACTGAGAAAACTCTATTAGCAAAGAACCTGAAATATTCAGCTAGTGGATCGTAGCTATAGTTGAAGCTCAAAATGTTATCGTTTGCAAAATCTGCTGCATAAATTTCCAACCCAGCTTTATGAGCATCCATGACAATAGATGTGTAAGGTAGAAGATAATTGTCAGTTGTAACTGGCCAAATATAGTTCTTTGGGACAAGAATTCCAGAAGCAAATGTCTTAATAAATGTGAGATTGCTCAACAGCAAACCATATGTCTGGTTTGTGGAAGGTTCTATATTGCTTTTGTCAAGAAAACGGAAAATGAGCTTTGTCTTGGTGCTCCGAAGTCTTGGTGCTATACCACTAAGGAAAGCAACCTCTGGAGAGGACACATAGTCCACAACAATTCGCCTCACTTCAGAAAGAAGGAAGTTTCTCATGCTCAAGTTGTGTTGCATGTAGAAAGCATTGTGCTGCACGATGATAATGACCAAATAAGTAATATGAAAAGTGCTAAATAATTGCACAGATATGACAAGAGGAATGACAATATAGGTTTACCTGTACATTTAACCAAAGAGAACTGTGGTTAATTTGTGTTCCCAAATCATCAACAGAAAGAATGGGAAATGCAAGGCTGTCGAATCTAAATGTTCGAGAATAGATTGCTTGCTTTACTGCCAAAGATGAAAACAATTATGAGAATATTATCCTTCACATTTTTCTTGGAAAGAGATGTATCCTTCATATTTGTTTAAATAACATGCATATATAGACAACATTCATTGCTACAACTATCTACTCTGAATACCAATTAAGGTTTCATTAACAGGAAGAAAATTATAAATATATTAGGAAAGCAATCTTCCAGTTACTAAACTAATCCAATAGTTTTAAAATATTCTTTATGCAATCTATGAGGGTTAGTGAGAATCCACTGCAGTCAATCAAATTGAACTATACAACAGCATCAATAAAACTTCCAGATCAATCAGTCTCAAAATTCATAGGTAAATTGCATAAGCAAAATGATGCCTATCTTTGTGTCAGGTTTTCCCACTAAAATATAATCAATGTAAGGATCTCCATTAGCTACC
This sequence comes from Curcuma longa, assembly GCF_044706935.1. Classification (NCBI taxonomy): domain Eukaryota; kingdom Viridiplantae; phylum Streptophyta; class Magnoliopsida; order Zingiberales; family Zingiberaceae; genus Curcuma; species Curcuma longa. The sequence goes on from NC_133878.1 coordinate 5,529,495, forward strand.
ATATGCCACTGCATCACATTCCCAAAATGCCTAGTAAATGCTATGAAAGCATATTTTTTGTGATTGAAAAGATAATAATAAGAGGACCAAAGTAGAATGGTGTGTACTTATATCTGATAAGTGACCATCGACCCTCAATAAAACACCAGGAATTTTGAAAAAAAAAAAAACTGCTAAACAATGTGAATAAACAAGAAAAATGCTATAAGTCATTCTAGTTTAGGAAAAGGCAGTGAGTAACCTTATTTTAATTGTATGGAATAATTTTCTAGATAAATAATATAACCCATGTTAAAAGCAAGTGATCTTTTACTTACAAGATACTGGTGACAAATCATTGATGTTATAATCCACAGAGAACCAGCCTGTTGTGTTTACACCATCAACCACATATGCTGTCTTATTTTGAGGATAGACAAATCCAATATCAGTGCAATTGTCTAAATTGATGTTGGGAACACAAATCCCAATGCCATCTTTTGTCAATTGCACATCACACCATAAAGTTGTATCATTAGAACTGGAAAGTGACACAAAACCATAGGCATTGGAACTGGAATCAGGAAACAATCCAGAAAAGCCTCCTTTAGCTATTATTGCAGGGGCATTACCTGAAATATTAAAATGTTCATAAATTTTAAGGAAGAACATAAAGCTGACTGATGAAAACAATGCAAAAGAATTACTCTAGCACACACTTGTCAAACAAATCAATTAGCACCAAAATTAGTTCATAAGAGAATAATGAAAATAATAGATGAAAACATTTCATATTGTCGCATCTACAAGAGGCACTTTCCGCTCTCCTTCAAGATTTGTACAGCCCCTTTTTCATGTGCCAACTTTTTGCCAGCTTATTTAATTTCACATAACTACCTCTTCCTGTTGTTTTATGATTTGAAGCCGATGTCATGACAGTCAATTGGCTGTTATGATAAGTAGTCGTACAAACATATAACCAGATTAGGATTTTATGTTTTCAGGAGAGTCAATTCAACTTCACATTGAACTCTGAATAGTAGAGGTTAACCATGGTGCATTTCATCTCCAAACAATATTGTAACAGCCCCAAAATGCAAAATCATACAATTTGTTCATGAGCACACACACATACTTTTGTCAACCTCCAGACAACAGAATCCTCAGTTTCCCTGAATTGTATTTCTCAAGCACAACTGAACAAACTTCCAACACAAACTCAGTCATCATTTGCAAAACTATTCCAACTATTCACAAGCTGAACAGATATATATATATATATATATATATATATATATATATATATATATATATATATATATATATATATATGCCTTATTGACAACATATGGAACATTCCTAGAACTCCTGGAAGGAAGTGTTGGTTATAAAATCTCTGTTATCAATGCCTTACAACATTACTTCCTACAAAAGACAGAACAAAGAAAGTTTACATATTATACAGTCTTTATAGGACCTCATGCAGGGGTTTACCAAACCTAAGCTGAGGTGCTCTAATAGATCCTGTACTGCACAACTTTCCCAGCAACAAGGAAACTAGAACTACTTGGCGGTAGAAGCCCCATCACAGACGACACTATAGGTTTAGAAGATTTGGACCTGGAAATACCTACAGATTTTCTTCCTCTAGGATATCTCTTACAATTATTAACAACACAATCCGATATAGATATTTTTATCTCAAGGCTAGAGAAAATAGAAACCATAGGAGAAAATCCTATCAAATATTGGGACAGAGACAAGGTTTATTGTAAGCTAAACATTATTAACCCAGACTTAACAATTAAAGCACAAGATTTAACTTATACAAATTGGGAAACAGAAGAATGTAAAATGCACATAAAACAACTCTTAGACTTAAAATCATACAAAGATCCACATCTAGGCATAGAAGTTCAGTTTTTATTGTCAACAAAGGAGCAGAACAAAAGAGAGGACAATCTAGAATGGTCTTCAATTATAAAAGATTAAACGACAATTGTCATGAAGACGGATATAAGATTCCTAATAAAGACCAATTGCTAAATAAGATACAATACTCCAAATGGTACTCAAAATTTGACATGAAGTCAGGTTTTTGGCAAGTAAAGATGCATCCTGACTCAATAAAATGGACAACTTTCTCTTGTCCAGAAGGACATTTTGAGTGGTTAGTAATGCCTTTTGGGTTAAAAATAGCACCACAGGTATTCCAAAGAAAAATGGATGACATTTTCAGACATGCCTCTTCTTTTACATGTGTTTACATTGATGATATTTTAGTCTTTTCAAAAACAAAAGAAGAATACTATGCACATTTACATATGGTATTCAACTTATTTGAAAAACATGGGCTTATAGTTTCCAAAAAGAAAATGAAATTAGGAACTCAACATATAGAATTTTTAGGAGCAGAAATTGGTCAAGGAACCATAACTTTACAACCACATGTAACAACAAAAATACTAGCATTTCCTAATAAAATAGAAGAAACAAAAGACTTGAGATCCTTTTTAGGATTACTAAACTATGCTAGACCATACCTGAAAGACATTGGAAAAATTAGTGGACCATTATATAATAAAACCTCTACTACAGGACAAAAATATTTCAATCAACAAGATATTAATCTTATTCAGCAAATTAAAGCTATGGTAAAAACCATACCTACTTTAACCCTTCCTTTAGATACAGACTATTTGGTAATCGAAACAGACGGAAGTGAACTTGGATGGGGAGGTGTATTGCTAAAGAAAAAGACAAAATATGATCCCAAAACAACAGAAGTACTCTGTAGATACACGTCTGGCCAATATAAAGAAAAAGGACACTTAACTTTCTTAGATTATAAAATTTTAGTAGTCATTTACTGTCTTGATGCTTTTAGACTTTTTATCTGTAATAAATCAGAAATTACAGTAAGAACAGATTGTGAAGCCATTGTGAAATATAGTCAACAAACAAAAGGACTTAGGAAAGGCCTAAGTACTAAACGATGGATAAAATTTGCCAACGCCATTATAAATAGAGGCTTAAGAATTCACTGGGAACATATTAAGGGAAGTAACAATTCCTTAACAGATACATTATCAAGGTTATTTCACTAACATCTTTTTATTGCAAATGGACAGACAAAGAAAGGTCAGATCCTTAGCCATGCCTAATATGAGGTTTGACTCTCAAGCATTACCACAATATCATCGGTATGAGGAATAATTTCATTTCGACAATAAAAACAAGTTTGATACACAACAATTATGTTTTATTGACAACATATGGAACATTCCTAGCACTCCTGGAAGTGCTGGTTATAAAATCTCTCTTATCAATGCCTTATAACATTACTTCATACAAAAGACAGAACAAAGGAGGTTTACATGTTATGTAGTCTTTACAGGACCTCATGCAGGGGTTTACCAAACCTGGTCTGAGGTTGCGACAACAATACAAGATTTAGAAAATCCTTTATACAAAGGATATTACACAATTGAAGATGCCCTGACTGCAGTAAAAGCTACTACTGGGCCTAATTTCTTCATTAGTACATCGTTAAAAACATCTGGGTCCTCTTCTGGTCCCAAACAAATAGAAGCAGAAACAGAAACAAAAACATATTCACAAGACTTACTAGCTACAGAACAACAATTACTATTACAGGAAAAAAGCCCGTGACAGTATGGCAAAAGCCAGGCAAATATACTACATTAGCAGACTTACAACAGAACAAAGCTTCTAAGCGTGCTACTACAGAAACAATAATGACACTAGAAGCTCTAAGATTACAACAAATAATGTTCGACAATTTTCATAGTCTTCCCATTGACATACATACCTACATCAACGACAAAATCAGGTCTACAACTTATCAACAGTTTGCTGAATTATGTGAACTGTTAGAAATGATACATAAGGAGCCAAGTTTTGGAACTGGGATTTCTGTAACTTATGAAGCCAAATTCAATTTCAAACTGAAATGCCAAAAGATTTCCACTCAATTCAGGAAACAGATTCCCAAGGATGTCCATGCATGATCTCTTATTCCATCAGAAAGGCCAATATTAGCTATGAGAAATTCCAGCCAAAGAATTTTCGAGGTCGTCTGGTGACTTTGTTGACCTTCATGGACTATGACCTTCTTCACAAACTCTGGATACATGACTTAACCTCGATCCAAGAGTTTCCTTATAAGCTCCGACAGATACTTCAGTATATTTTGGAGCAAGAGACATTTGTTATCTTAACCATGGATAGCACACCTCCTAAATGGCAGGTACTAAAAATTGAACCTGCTAAACATCTTATTAAAATTGATGTAAATGACGTGAATGGTCTACACTGCGGCCAAGAGGATTATTTATCCGATCCAGATGTACACTAGACCGCCAAAACAACACTGCCAGAACAACTTATTGAATGGCGAGCCACTGTCCTTGGCAATCAATGGTACTGGGACAGAGAATACACCAACAATGATTATATTCTCGCCGGGGAATCCTTTACAGCAAAATCTACTGGCCAAAAGAAATGGGAACTGCCTATTTTCCATTTCCCATAAATACAAAACATGAAACAGTTTATGAGAAATACAAAAAGAAATACGACCATTGGGCTTCCAGAAAAATGGCAAGTTCCATGCTAGTGAATAATGCTTACTTGGCTCGAAGCCATATGGCCTCTACCAGGCTCCCTGCCCCATTCCCAGAACAGACTCCAAGCCTAAACCCAACAGAAGACCAAAATCTGGACAACATGCTGGAATATTGATTCCATCAGCCATGACGAAGACATGGCAACAACAACAAGGTGTGACATCAGCCATGACAACAGACTCCACAATGAACCTCCACTGACAAAAGATAAGGGTCAACTCACTCCACTACCAGAAAGCTCCCTCCACCCAGAAGATTCTCTCTTATCTCTTCTCCTCCTTTGCTTACTATGTATCTAATGTATCTATAAATACCCTTGTATGGATGCACCTAAGGCATCCAACCCACTAAGAACTTCTCTAGTAGTCACTGTCTTCTCTGCTTTCTTGTAATCACTCCGAAGTGCTTGTAAGTTTTAGTTCTTGCTTTGTAAGATACTAGTTGTTTTTTTTAATAAAGTTTGTGTGTTTATGTATTATGCAAGGCTAAGTTGCTAAGGGTAGAAAGAGTTCTTGTTCTTTCTTCTTCAACTCTGTCCTCAGTCCTTATCTGTTCTCCGAAACAGTAACTGTGAGAACTGGACTAGTAAGACCTGTGCTGATTTAGTAAGGCAAAGCCGAAAGCCATAAGATCTGAAGAAAGTCCTCTTCAATTTGGTATATGGTACGTCCCGTAGTTCCATCGGAGTTGAAAGTTATGACCGTTTTACTTTTGGTCTGCAGAGCAGTCCAGCAGAGTACATGGCCGTGTCTTCACCCCTGGGATGATGAGGCACGGCCGTGCCTGGTGAGGCACGGCCGTGGCAAGTTGAGGCACGGCCATGCCTTGTTAGGCACGGCCTGGGGAGGTCAAACACGGCCCCGGGAGCCTCTAAAACACTTCAAATGACTTCCAAACTCATCAAAATGTGCTTCAATCTCCATTTCTTGCTCCACCATCAATAGTGCATCATTTTGGCTCAAAATCGCATCCTATCATACAAAAAATACAAAAAGTAGATCTCCGAGCAAAAGAGTAGAAATATGCAATATAAATGAATAAGGTGTGACAAAGTGTAGCATATGCAATGAATTACAAGTAGATGAGCGTTAAAACAAGGCTAAAATACTGTATATGATCTACTTTCTTTGTATCACTACAAGTGATATAGTCAAACTTTCAAGGAACGCACCACCCATGGGCAGATCCCCCATGAAATAGGGTAAATCGATCGTTTACCGACTTTGTCAGCAACGATATCTGGCACTTATCCACAATATTACTAGTAGTAGTCGGCAAGACATAAAAGCTTGAACTTGAGAACCTTGTTGCACAATCTCGATTACTTACTCTCGACTATCGACAACATCCTCAGAACTCCCCAATTCCACTGGAGTAGCAGGTCGTCTTGGTGGCTGACTATGTCCTCGATTTTGTACAGGGTCATAAGATAATTAAATAATACCTAATAACACAACTATTATTAATTTCAGATTGAATCAGATATAAAAGGTAAATTACAACCACTTGGAGAGATCATGTCGCTGTCCGTCCCATCTCATAGTCTGGATCAAGTAAATCGAAAATACCACAAAAAATTTCGTCCCAAATAACAATCTAAAGAATTAGTATGCTCTAAAATCAAAATAATTGATATCAGATAGACCAAAAAGCCAAAGACAAATCCAGTAAACTAATTATAGACTTTAAAACTGCAATCAATGGTACTGGGACAAAGAATATACTAACAATGATTATATTTTCGCCAAGAATCCTTTACAGAAAAAATCTATTGGCCAAAAGAAATGGAACTGCCTATTTCCCATTTCCCATAAATACAAAATATGAAACAGTTTATGAGAAATACAAAAAGAAATACGACCATTGGGCTTCCAAAAAAATGGCAAGTTCCATGCTGGTGAATAATGCTTACTTGGCTCGAAGCTATATGGCCTTTACCAGGCTCTCTGCCCCATTCCCAGAACAGACTCCAAGCCCAAACCCAACAGAAGACCAAAATCTAGATAACATGCTGGAATATTGATTCCATCAGCCATGACGAAGACGATAACAACAAGGTGTGACATCAGCTATGACAACAGACTCCACAATGAACCTCCACTGACAAAAGATGTATGGATTCTAAATTATTGTCAAGTTGTTCTTTGACTTTTTCTACAAAGCTTTTGACTTGGACTAATAAGTCTTTAGATTGTATTTCAAATTGTCTTGGTTTATTATCTTCAATTAATCTGACTAATCGAATAAAGTCTTGTTTCTGAGGAAGAGTAGCTAGATTAAGTTGACTAAACTTGTTATTTAAAGCTTCTTGTGTTTCTTTCAGAAAATCGAGATTTTTTTGTAAAGCTTTTATGTCTTGCCTTTGTTGTTCTATCTTCTGGCTTAGTTGTTTTAAAGTTATATAAGTCTGAAGCTGACAACTTTCTACTATTTTTTCCAATCCTATGTGTATGTCCGTTAACATGTTAGCTGTGCTGAATTAGAATGTAAAGTGTGTGTTCTTTGAGAGTTTAGATAACAAGTGTGTTTCCCTAAATCAGTTGTGGTTATTGTTCTACTAGAATGTAGGGCTAGATCTAAGTAGTCTAGTTTAGGTGTGAGAGTTGTGTTCATGTATCATGGTTTAAAGTCTAAGGTCTCAAGTTCTTTAGGCTCTGATACCATTTTTTTAAAGCAAACAGATAATGAGCAGATAAGCAGTAAGAAAATAGATAGAAAGCAAATAAGAGTTGTATGAGAAAACAGGGTTAGAAAGAGTCTTGTTTGCTTTCTTCCTCTTCCTCTTCCAGTGAGCCTCACCTGTGAAGAACAAAAAGGAACTATGCCCCGGCTATCTTCAGGTCTTATGGCTCTCGGCCTTGCCTTACTAAGCCAGCACAGGTCTTACTAGTCCAGTTCTCACAGTTACTGTTTTGGAGAACAGATAAGGACTGAGGACAGAGTTGAAGAAGGAAGAACAAGAACTCTTTCTACCCTTAGCAACTTAGCCTTGCATAATAGATAAACACACAAACTTTATTGAAAAAAAACAACTAGTATCTTACAAAGCAAGAACTAAAACTTACAAGCACTTCGGAGTGATTACAAGAAAGCAGAGAAAACAGAGACTACTAGAGAAGTTCTTAGTGGGTTGGATGCCTTAGGTGCATCCATACAAGGGTATTTATAGATACATTAGATACATAGTAAGCAAAGGAGGAGAAGAGATAAGAGAGAATCTTCTGGGTGGAAGGAGCTTTCTGGTAGTGGAGGAGTGAGCTGTCCCTTATCTTTTGTCAATGGAGGTTCATTGTGGAGTCTGTTGTCATGGCTGATGTCACACCTTATTGTTGTCGTCATGTCTTCATTCATGGCTGATGGAATCAATATTCCAGCATGTTGTCCAAATTTTGGTCTTCTGTTGGGTTTGGGCTTGGAGTCTGTTTGAGAATGGGGCAGGGAGCCTGGTAGAGGCCATATGGCTTCGAGCCAAGTAAGCATTATTCACCAACATGGAACTAGCCATTTTTTCTGGAAGCCCAATGGTCGTATTTCTTTTTGTATTTCTCATAAACTGTTTCATGTTTTGTATTTATGGGAAATGAAAAATAGGCAGTTCCCATTTCTTTTGGCCAGTAGATTTTTTTGTAAAGGATTCCCCGGCGAGAATATAATCATTGTTGGTGTATTCTCTATCCCAGTACCATTGATTGCCTAGGACAGCGGCTCGCCATTCAATAAGTTGTTCTGGCAGTGTTGTTCTGGCAGTCCAATGTACATCTGGATCGGATAAATAATCCTCTTGGCCGCAGTGTAGACCATTCACGTCATTTACATCAATTTTAATAAGATGTTTAGCAGGTTCAATTTTTAGTACCTGCCATTTAGGAGGTGTGCTATCCATGGTTAAGATAACAAATGTCTCTTGCTCTAAAATATACTGAAGTATCTGTCGGAGCTTATAAGGAAACTCTTGGATCGAGGTTAAGTCATGTATCCAGAGTTTGTGAAGAAGGTCATAGTCCATGAAGGTCAACGGAGTCACCAGACGGCCTCGAAAATTCTTTGGCTGGAATTTTTCATAGTCAATATTGGCCTTTCTGATGGAATAAGAGAGCATGCATGGACATCCTTGGGAATTTGTCTCCTAACATTGGGTGGAAATCTTCTGGCATTTCAGTTTGAAACTAAATTCGGCTTCATAAGTTACAGAAATCCCAATTCCAGAACTTAGCTCCTTATGTATCATTTCTAACAGTTCACATAATTCAGCAAACTGTTATTAAGTTGTAGACTTGATTTTGTCGTTGATGTAGGTATGTATGTCAATGGGAAGACCATGGAAATTGTCAAACATTATTTGTTGTAATCTTAGAGCTTCTGGTGTCATTATTGTTTCTGTAGTAGCAGGCTTATGCTTTTATTGAAGCTTTGTTCTGTTGTAAGTCTGCTAATGTAGTATATTTACTCTGGCTTTTGCCATACTGTCATGGGCTTTTTGTCCTGTAATAGCAATTGTTGTTCATGTAGCCAGTAAGGCTTGTGAATATGTTTTTGTTTTGTATTTCTTTCACTTTCTGTTTGTATTTCCTTTGGGACTAGGATGTAGGAGGAATCGAGGTGTATAGAAGATGGATTTGACCCAGATGGTTTTTAACTTGTTTGATAATATGTTTATGAATGGTACTAATGAAGAAATTAGGCCCAGCAGTAGCTCTTGAACTGCAGTCAGGGCATTCTTCAATTGTGTAATATCCTTTGTATAAAGGATTTTCTAACGAGGTCTTGTATTGTAATCATTAAGGAATGATGTCATGCAACCTCAGCCTAGGTTTGGTAAATCCCTGCATGAGGTCCCTGTAAAGACTGTATAACATGTAAACTTTTTTTGTTCTGTCTTTTGTAGGAAGTAATGTTATAAGGCATTGATAATAGAGATTTTATAACCAGCACTTCCAGGAGTGCTAGGAATGTTCCATATGTTGTCAATAAGACATAACTGTTGTGTATCAAACTTGTTTCTATTGTCGAAATGAAATTGTTCCTCATACCGATGATATTGTGGTAATGCTTGAGAGCCAAACCTCATATTAGGCATGGCTAAGGATCTGACCTTTCTTTATCTGTCCATCTGCAATAAAAGGATGTTAGTGAAATAACCTTGATAATGTATCTGCTAAGGAATTGTTACTTCCCTTAATATGTTCCCAGTGAATTCTTAAGCCTCTGTTTATAATGGTGTCGACAAATTTTATCCATCATTTAGTACTTAGGCCTTTCCTAAGTCCTTTTGTTTGTTGACTATATTTCACAATGGCTTCACAATCTGTTCTTACTGTAATTTCTGATTTATTACAGATAAAAAGTCTAAAAGCATCAAGACAGTAAATGACTGCTAAAATTTTATAATCTAAGAAAGTTAAGTGTCCTTTTTCTTTATATTGGCCAGACGTGTATCTACAGAGTACTTCTGTTGTTTTGGGATCATATTTTATCTTTTTCTTTAGCAATACACCTCCCCATCCAAGTTCACTTCCGTCTGTTTCGATTACCAAATAGTCTGTATCTAAAGGAAGAGTTAAAGTAGGTATGATTTTTACCATAGCTTTAATTTGCTGAATAAGATTAATATCTTGTTGATTGAAATATTTTTGTCCTATAGTAGAGGTTTTATTATATAATGGTCAACTAATTTTTCTAATGTCTTTTAGGTATGGTCTAGCATAGTTTAGTAATCCTAAAAAGGATCTCAAGTCTTTTGTTTCTTCTATTTTATTAGGAAATGCTAGTATTTTTGTTGTTACATGTGGTTGTAAAGTTATGGTTCCTTGACAAATTTCTGCTCTTAAAAATTCTATATGTTGAGTTCCTAATTTCATTTTCTTTTTGGAAACTAAAGCCCATGTTTTTCAAATAAGTTGAATATCATATGTAAATGTGCATAGTGTTCTTCTTTTGTTTTTGAAAAGACTAAAATATCATCAATGTAAACACATGTAAAAGAAGAGACATGTCTGAAAATGTCATCCATTTTTCTTTGGAATACCTGTGGTGCTATTTTTAACCCAAAAGGCATTACTAACCACTCAAAATGTCCTTCTGGACAAGAGAAAGTTGTTCATTCTATTGAGTCAGGATGCATCTTTACTTGCCAAAACCTGACTTCATGTCAAATTTTGAGTACCATTTGGAGTATTGTATCTTATTTAGCAATTGGTCTTTATTAGGAATCTTATATCCGTCTTCATGACAATTGTCGTTTAATCTTTTATAATTGAAGATCATTCTAGATTGTCCTCTCTTTTGTTCTGCTCCTTTGTTGACAATAAAAGCTGGACTTCTATGCCTAGATGTGGATCTTTGTATGACTTTTAAGTTTAAGAGTTGTTTTATGTGCATTTTATATTTTTCTGTTTCTCAATTTGTATAGGTCAAATCGTGTGCTTTAATTGTTAAGTCTAGGTTAATAATGTTTAGTTTACAATAAACCTTGTCTCTGTCCCAATATTTGATAGGATTTTCTCCTATAATTTCTATTTTCTCTAGCCTTGAGATAAAAGTATCTATATCGGATTGTGTTGTTAATAATTGTAAGAGATATCCTGGAGGAAGAAAATCTATAGGTATTTCCAAGTCCAAATCTTCTAAACCTATAGTGTCATCTGTGATGGGGCTTCTATAGCCAAGTAGTTCTAGTTTCCCTGTTGCTGGGAAAGTTGTGTAGTACAGGATCTATTAGAGCAATAACACTTTGTGTTTGGATTTGAACAAGAACACTTATCAGGAGGGTCTGAATATATATATATATATATATATATATATATATAGATGGGCAAATATTTGTAGCTTAAAGCAAACATAATAGTGCAGTACAGCAAGTAATCAAAACCACATACAACCTTATAATTTTTTCTCCTTAAAATGCAACCTTGGACTAAGAAACTAGAGAAATGAAAAGAAGAGGGAATAACTAAATAGAGAATCATAGCAAATATTTCACAAAGCCGCATCAAAATTTTTCTGGAACAAGGTTCCATTTTTCTGCACCATCATTAAGTTCCTCGCTACAGAAGCTACCTGGAGGTGAAGTTGCATCAAATGTACATAAGCACATAACACCAGCTTGACAAGGTAGGTATTTCGCTAGCACCAAAAGTATTAGTATAATCCACCAAACGACAATCTCTTAGTTGAAAGGTTGGAGAATCCACCTTAACCATCACATATGTTGCTCCAAAATGAAGACAGGAAAACTTAGAACGACTTTCCGAGAAAGAAATCAAAACCAAAAGTATGGATCTTTTTTTATCCTAGGGAAAATATTACAATCAAACACATTCGAGAACTCAAAAGGGGAAAAAAACAGATCGCAAAAATCCATCCTTTACAAACGAAAAATCGACAACAGAGAGAGTACCACTCAAGGTCAGCCAAGGCGAGGCATTCTGGGCAACAGTGAGACCCAGCTGCAGCAAGAGGAACGCAGCGAGGGACGCGGAAACGCCCACCCGAGAGCTCCTCCTCCCCATTGCTCCCACGCAAAAACGCCGAGCGGAACCTGGCTGGTCCCGTCCGCAGCCCTCCGCCCGAGAATAAAGGATGGGATCAGGAGAGAAAGTGTGAATGTGTGCGCCAGAGAAGCAGTGGACCGACAGCGGCGTGATTTCGGGGAATCTGCGATCGCTGCTCTCGTTTTGCAAATCTAGGCATAAAAAATTGCAGAAAGAGGACAAGTTGAAATGCAAACTTGATCTGCAGTAAATTTTGAAGACGGCACTAGACTCCAATCGAATGATCCAACAGAGAGAGGAAGAGGAAACCATCGCGGGAGTTGCTTACAGCTGTCAGTTCGGCAGTGAGCTGTCGCCATTGCCGGCTCGGCGCAGCTTCTTCGGAGCTCAGTGTTGCAGCTCTTGTGCTCTTCTCGCTCTGTAATCGACGGCTTCAAATCAATTTCTTTTTATTCATAGACCGATTTTTTTTTAAATAAAATTTTATTTTAAAAAAAATAATTAAAACATGAAAAAGGATGAATAAAAGACCTAGCTAGTAAAAAGTTACATGGTCAAATTATGTGCTTCGATAAGGGGCACGAGTACGCGTGCAAATGAATCAAATCTGTTCATGAGTTTTTCGAGTTGATTTAAAAATATTTAATTTATATTTAAAATTATTAAATTTGAAATTAATTTCATTAAAGTTAAATAATTAAAATTGAATTCAAATTTAAATTATTTTGAATTATAATTCAATTATATTCAAATTTTATTTTGAATCAAAATTATTTATATTTTTGAACCTTGAATTGATATCATATATATTTTTTAAACTCAAATTTAAATATTAATATTTTTATACTATTTGATGTAAATTCATTAGTTATGTCATGAATCCGGGATTCCCCATTGGAAACTTCCGTTTTATACTATTTTATTTTATATACATGAATCAGGAATCATTGTCAACCTAAAGCGAGTGAGGATGGTCATAAAAGATACGTTCCGTTTCGACGAAAATTAGTGGACTGACAAATGCCTAAAAAATGTTTAAAGACTGCAATCACCAGGGACGGATCTTTCAAGAGCTATCTTAAGCTAGCCCTCTCCACATTGTAATTGATTCTTTTTATAAAAACAGACAAATCCACACCCAAAGTCCAGAAGGCTTGGCAATCACCACACAAAATTAGAAGGGAAGTCAAGACATACGTTGATGAAACTCCTTCAACTTTCAAGTCAGACATAGGAAAGAAAAGAGAATAACTCAAGAAAAATGAAATAACTAACTAGATGAAAAACAGTATCAAACAGTATACGGGCACTCTTTTATACCACACTGAGGGAGAGTGGCTGAGGGCCTTACCGCACATTCCTTACACATCCGTCCACATTCCCCCAACCACTCTCCCCCTTGCCCCGTCCACCTGGCCAAGTCCCCCATCGAGCTCAATTCAAATCGCACTGTAGTTATGTGCAAGACAAATTGATTGAGGTGGAATTTTGATTGATCTTTGTGTAAGGAAAAATTAAAAACTTATGCAAATGGAGCATGCTCACATAGCAAACGGATCGAAATTGTAACTTTATATTGTGAAATGACATAATTTATGATGAAAATTATAACTTTGTAACTTAAAAAGAAGGTAAGGATGGTTATATACTCAACTTGTATCTTTCTAACTTGGTTTGAAAATTTATCCACATAAATCTTGTAAAAACATATTGTTGGTCAAATGTTGTATGTGGTAGTTTTGTGTACATGTATAGGTTGTATGATATTAAAAAAATTTTACTTTTTGGTAAGGAAGCATAGAGTAGTGCTTAATTATTTGTGAAATTAACTCAGTTTGAGTGGATGTAACAATTTTATCTAAAGTTGCTATTGTTAAATCCATAGAATTTATATACATTTTTACAACGGTATAATATTGTCCACTTTAAATCCACATCTTTATAGTTTTATTTTTAAGTTTTTACCCAAAAGGCATCGTAGCAATGAGATATACGGTCCCAACAGACCCTTTATTAGTACGGGTCTCAATAGACCACTGCCTTAACAGCCCCAACAGACCCTTTACTAGAAGCCCCCACCATATGGATCTGCTCTGATATCACTATTAGATCCGATTGAATCTATATATATCTCCACAACAGTACGATATTGTCCACTTTGAGCTCACACTCTCATGATTTTATTTTTGGACTTTATCCAAAAGGTGTCATACCAATGAGATATTTTTCCATCTTATAACCCCAGAATCTTTTTCATATATTTTTAATTTAGGACTTTGATTATATCTCAATAGTTATTTGGACTTAAAGGGTCCAATGAAAACAGTATGAAATTTGACTAATTTAAATTCATATATAATTTTAACCAATTAAAACTATTATATGAATCTACATTGATCTAAATTGGAAAAAATAAGTTATATAATGAGTTCAAATGAACCAAGGAACGAGAGAAATGATTATTTGTGAAATTAGACTAGTACAAATTCATATAGCAATTTTATTCAAAATTATTACATAGACCCAAAATATTTTCACAATTTGAAAAGAAAGACAATATAAATCTAGAGGATCTAAAAAATACAAAGGAGTATTTCTTGTTGAATTTTGGATGAAATTATAATAGGAACCTAAAATGTTCAAAATTTAAAAAGGAAGTTACAGAAGAACTTAGAGGAATATTTGTTTGTGCACTTAGATTAATTTGGATTCATGTAATAATTTTGGGTAAATTTTTTTTTCATGGACACAAACTAGTCTAATTTCATAAACAAAAACTATATATGTTCTCTAGACCCTTTAGACTAATGCTATGACTTTATTTTTCAATTTTGAATAATTTAAATCCATGTAATAGTTTTGTCCAAAACTACTACATGAACCCAAATTAATATAATTTTACATTAAAAAAACACTCATGTTCCTTCGACCCTCTATACTTATATTATGGCTTCCTTTTCCAATTTTAAACATTTAGATTTTTAAAGTAATTTTTGATTAAAACTACTACTTTATCATTTTGAAGGAGTTTTAACGATACAAAAGATGAAAATAACTCTTATATAATAACAAAGATTGTTCGAAGCTTCCGAAAAGATTCTAAACAATATTTTTTGAATTTAAAAATGGGTCGTTATGAGTTACATTCAATAATGAATGAAGATCTCTGAACGAGCTTCTATTTGATAGCTTAAAGGTCTCATAGTTTAACTCGAGTCAAAAATTATAACGTCTCAAAGTTCAAGTCTCCTATATCATAAAACTTTCCAGTTTGGGGCATCACCATCGTGCTACAACCATGTTTGTAAGCACAATTAAATCGTATTGGTTGTTGAGATGTCTGTGGTTGATTGAACACAATCATGTCAGGGAATACAACTAGATCGTATTCGACTCTAGACTTCTCTTAATCAAGTGGCAGCAAGAGACATAGTTGTGCCAAGGAATACGACCAACTTGTATTTGATGTTGAAAATCTTAATTATTGCTCCATTGTTGCATCAAGGCACATATATCAAAATTACAAAGTTGCAATTTTCCTTCTAGTACATTTCAAAGTTATAGAGTTATTAGGACTTGAATAAAGAAAGAGCTTATGGAAGATGTCTTCCTTCACATGATCTTTCTTTATCTTAGGGAAGAAAGAACGCTTGATTTGGCTTATTAGCAAATAGTAGTCCATGTATGAATATAGTTAAATGTATTTAATATGCAAGTGAAACTCTAAAATTAAAGTAAAAGTGGAATAAACAATATAATAGTCCTAATTAAGATGAATGCGACATCAAGCTTTGTGAGACTTAGTAGGACATCTTGAAAGGCGAGGCATCTTTCAAATAAAAATTATTTATAGTTTCTTTTTATAATCGCATGAGACAATGTTTCCAAAGTCCTCAGGTAAATCAGTTGTTTCTAAAGAACTTGAGCACTATAAAAATATACTTTCGGGGTATAATTAAGTTGATTACTGTGGAACAGATTTATTGAAATGAGTAATGATCGAATCTCGATAAAATCAAGGTAATGCCCTACTCCGTAATATTCAACTATAGTTTTTCAATTTACTTCTTCATAGATGATCGTGAAATTGATCATGTGAGACTGTTAGAGTGACGGATTCTATTTTTTATTGAAGAATTGAACACTATAAAAATAAAGACTTTTGATATCACATCCTAATATCATTAATCAGAAATGATAGAGAACATGAAACCGTAGCAGGAATCGCAGCATGACACACGTGGCGGTCCACGTGTGTCATGCCACGTGGACTGCCACGTGGGTTTCATGTTCTCTCCCCCTCCCCAAAATCTCGAAACCCATTTCCTCCTTCGGCGAAAACTCATTTCCCTCCTTCGGCGAAAATGCAAACCCTAACCCTCGTCTCTTCCTCCTCCTCCTTCGCGCCGTCTCTTCCTCCTCCTCCTTCGCCAGCTTCTGTTTGCCGCCGTTGTTGCCGCCGAGAGGACCACGCGTTCCTCTTCTCCGCGCCGCCTCCTCTTCTGCGCCTTTTCCTTCTCTTCTCTGCGCCGCCTCCTCTTCTCCGCGCCGCCTCCGCTTCGGTAATCGAGTCAAAATTGGCTCTTTCTTAGCAGGATTTCGATTTCGTCGGTTTTTTTTTGAGAATCTGTGAAGATATTGGTAATGCATGTTGTGTTATGCCGGGAAAGTGATGATTGGCCTAAAAAATGATGAAAGATTTGATCTTTTAGCTTCCTTTTTGTCAAAGTTGAGTTTTTGATGAGTTTGGTTGTATAATTTTCAAGCTTGTGAGGCATCAATATGGAATTTGAGGGTAGGTACAAGAAGGTTCAGTCTCAGGGTGGCCGATTTGATTGCCTTCTCTTTGGTGAGTCTTCGCATTTGCCTGTTTGGAGTCTCCTTTTTGTATTCTCTGAATGCAGATGAGACGTTTGTAAATTTTCCTCTGAGACCAAGCTTTATTAATGCAGATCTTGATGACACACTCTATCCATTGAGTTCTGGCATGGCCGCAGAGTGCCGCAAGAATATCGGAGGTAGAGCAAACTGATGTATCTTTAATTCATTGTCTCTATGGAGTTTTCCTTCTTCTCATTCTTTTTTGAGAAGATCATTTCTTCATTTTTTTTTCCAGAGTATATGCTTGAAAAGATTGGGATTGAAGAGAGCGAGATACCGGACTTGTGTACTGTCCTGTACCAGAAATATGGAACAACAATGGCTGGCCTAAGGGTACTTCAAAAAGTTGTTTATGTTTTATTCAAGTTTTGCTGAGTAGGTGTTGTATCAATGCAAACTTTGCTTCTTTCTTCTCAGGCCGTTGGCTACAACTTCAATTATGATGATTACCACAGGTTTGAATTTGACTCGATTCTTGTCTGATAGTGTTGGTGAATCAAAGACGATATTGATTTCTTGTTGTTTAACTTCAACAGCTTTGTTCATGGAAGATTACCTTACGAATCATTAAAGCCAGATCCTGTTCTAAGGCAACTCTTGCTGAGCCTTCCAATTCGTAAAGTTGTAAGTTTGCAAGACAAAGTTATTAAAAAACTCTGTTGGCTCAACTAATTATCCTTTTCCATTTCACTAACAAGTTCATCTGTCAATTTGCTCACACATAGATATTTACGAATGCCGATCAAGATCATGCTGCCAAAGTTCTCAAGCGGCTTGGTCTGGAGGATTGTTTTGAGGGAGTTATTTGCTTCGAGACACTGATGCCGTTTAAATATACTGAGCATTATTTGCTTCGAGATTTGTTTTGATGTTCCTTTCTATTGATTCATCCTCTCCCTCTACTTGGACAAAGCTTGTAGTCCTCATGCCGTTTGAAACTCTAATTAGGGTCGATTAATCGAGACGTAGTCCTTATGTTAGTTCTCTTTTTTGGTTGAACCAGACAATTAAGTTCCTCTAAATGAGATTTGGAAGAGGAATGGGATGATGCTACTAACCTTGACTTGCACTTCACCTTCTTTCCCTTCTCCAGCTGGTACACCTAGATATGATGCCTTTATCAACTGTAATTGTCATTTAAAATCACGAGATTATGTAAGCTCTTCTTTCTTACAAGAATTAATTGATTTTTATACCCCTGTTTGTATTTGTAGATCCAAAAATCACGAGATTATGAAAAAATCAATCAAAAGGACAGGGATCATGTGGAGGTTATCTTGTGTAAGCTCTTCTTTTTCCTATTTTGCTAGTGAAAGGCTTTTGTTTTTTTAGTTGTGATGATGCATATCTTCCTTGGCAGTTATCTTGTGGAGGTTTATCTACCTTGTATCGAAGGATATTATCTACCTTGTATCTCATGTGTATTTACCTCACTCAACCAATAAAGCAACATCATTGTCTCTCTAGGCTCTTGGCAAAGCTGCTGTTGCATTTGCAGTGTCGAGTGAACATTTGGTATGTTTTTTAGGGAGAAAATTTGCTAGGTTATATCATCAGTCATCACATTTCTTTTTGTCTAGCAATGTACACTACCTCATATGTATATGTCTTATCTTGATTTGGATCCGTCGGTGCTGCAGGCACACTCTATGATTGGATCCGCCGATGGGAAAGCTAGAATCAAGTTCATTGAAGCTGTTCTGGAAGCATCAGAGTTCAATATGTTATAAGCTTGTCAAAGGAAAGGATGGATTGGTAGAAGGAATAATAGAGTTCTGCAGTGTCACCTTCGTGTCGGTTACTGTTTACGCTCAAATACTAAGAAGCTTGAGTGCTTGTGCTTGATTTATTGTTGAACCATTGATGGTTAAGTTGGAAATGGTTTTAGGAGTTGAGGTTTGCATAATGTACACTGCTGTGTGTGTCAATTTTCTATTTCCCTTCAATGACCAAGGAATGCTTGACATTGTGATGTCTCTTGCAACTACATGGGCATTTATATTATCCAATTCAACTAGTGACTTCGGTTCATTGAACATGATGTTTGATCTGCTCTTCTTTCCAATGCAACTCAACGACAAACAAAAGGTAACCTTGCAATTTTGCCTTTAGGAAGATTAGAATTGAAGCCAAAAATGTAGGATGAAAGCAACATACAACTTCCAGTTCCCCAAGACATTCATTGGATATATAGCATGGCCTACACATTGAATGAACCAGGATTCAAGAATCATGTGGCAATCACAAACTACTGAAACTTACATTCTGAGATTAAGTACACAATATGTTCTTTTTGAAAACAAAAATTGAGTACACTTTTGCACAAAATGTTTCTGTTCATGTAAACTACATCAACATAGTCATACAAGAGTTAACAGATATCACACACACTAGAAAGCCAACCAATCTCTGCGCAAATGCAACACCATTATAAACTTCGAACAGAGGTCTAATATGACAATTTAAGCATCAAAAGTAATACAACTTCATCACCACAAGTAGTTGTCGATTTCTTTTCTTTGTTTTATCCAAATCAAAGAGTAACTTGCAATTTTGGATCTTCAACTCCTTCATGGTATCCTCTACACTTTTGGTGTTAGCCTCTAACTCCTTCATTACATTCTCTGCAGTTTTAGCATCATCCTCCAATTTGGTTATTCTTCTTAGCAATCCTGGTATTACTTGTGTTGATCTACTACACATCTCATCATCAACCCATGTCCAGAAACCACACACCCCTTCATTATGCAATTCCAAGTTATTTATGAGATTAAATATCCATATTTTACACATAAAAAATTGACAAATAATGTTAACTTTTTCCTACCTCAAATAGTGAGCATATAGCAAATCTTCTTCCTGGGTTATCAACAGTCCATGAGGTGATGATTTTCGCCGTTAGTCCACATCTGCATTTCGGTGTATTAGTGTAGTACTTAGGCATTTTTAACCTGCAAGGACAAACATACTTTATAAATTACAAACTCCAAACACCACTAAAAAATTTAAATTTCAACAATATATGAATCAATTTGCATCATCACAATATTAACATACAATAATGAGCCGACATCCTATGGCAGATATCATGGTATACACAAAATACAAGAATTTAAAGATTATGCTCTAAATTCAAAATCAAATATGAAATATTTACAGGCTAACAATGAAATATTTACGTTTCCATCGATCCGATCTCAGAACTCAGAAGAACAAAAGATGAGAGATTAAACAAGAATCAGGCTACCAACCAAGTTCAAACCTAGCGTCAGCTCTAGGTGCCTAATGATGTTGGCAATCTCGAGAAAGAGCCCGTAGTCATTGCACAGAACCTGATGGGATTCATAGCTTAGGAAAAGGATGTGGTGAAAAACTTGACAGGAACTGGAAGGCAAGAATGCCTACCAAGACAGCCATGAGGAAGGAACATTTACAAGTTATAGAGGGAGATGTTGCAAATAATTATTTCTAAATGGTACCTCTACAAGGATTTGCCCTGGCTGATTGAGGTATTCAACAACTACGGGTCAAATTTCTTGTTCACTACCCTGTTCACAGGCTTTTTGAAGTACCCTTAGGCCAGCCATTGTTGTTCCATATTTCTAGTACAGGACAGTACACAAGTCCGGTATCTTGCTCTCTTCAATCCCAATCTTTTCAAGCATATACTCTGGAAAAAAAAATGAAGAAATGATCTTCTCAAAAAAGAATGAGAAGAAGGAAAACTCCATAGAGACAATGAATTAAAGATACATCAGTTTGCTCTACCTCCGATATTCTTGCGGCACTCTGCGGCCATGCCAGAACTCAATGGATAGAGTGTGTCATCAAGATCTGCATTAATAAAGCTTGGTCTCAGAGGAAAATTTACAAACGTCTCATCTGCATTCAGAGAATACAAAAAGGAGACTCCAAACAGGCAAATGCGAAGACTCACCAAAGAGAAGGCAATCAAATCGGCCACCCTGAGACTGAACCTTCTTGTACCTACCCTCAAATTCCATATTGATGCCTCACAAGCTTGAAAATTATACAACCAAACTCATCAAAAACTCAACTTTGACAAAAAGGAAGCTAAAAGATCAAATCTTTCATCATTTTTTAGGCCAATCATCACTTTCCCGGCATAACACAACATGCATTACCAATATCTTCACAGATTCTCAAAAAAAAAAACCGACGAAATCGAAATCTTGCTAAGAAAGAGCCAATTTTGACTCGATTACCGAAGCGGAGACGGCGCGGAGAAGAGGAGGCGGCGCAGAGAAGAGAAGGAAAAGGCGCAGAAGAGGAGGCGGCGCGGAGAAGAGGAACGCGCGGTCCTCTCGGCGGCAACAACGGCGGCAAACAGAAGCTGGCGAAGGAGGAGGAGGAAGAGACGGCGCGAAGGAGGAGGAGGAAGAGACGAGGGTTAGGGTTTGCGTTTTCGCCGAAGGAGGGAAATGAGTTTTCGCCGAAGGAGGAAATGGGTTTCGGGATTTTGGGGAGGGGGGAGAGAACATGAAACCCACGTGGCAGTCCACGTGGCATGACACACGTGGACCGCCACGTGTGTCATGCTGCGATTCCTGCTACGATTTCATGTTCTCTATCATTTCTCATCATTAATTATGTGAACTTCCATCTGCTTATGAATTTAATTTCAAATCTTAATTATTAAATAAAAATATTCTATTTTTTACCATCAGATCCGGAGAGCTGTACACGTTCATAGCAACCTAAAATTTGTCTGCTAAGAATCAACGGCTGAGATCACAGCGATGAATAATTAATTATATGTTATTTTCTATTATATTTTTTTAAAAAAAAAAATCCAATCCTGCGAGCGTTGACTATACGACAAAGATGCCTGACTTCGCCAGGATTCGAACCCTTGCCTTCTTCTGTAAGTCTGTTGCGTCGTAATCAACTCACCTATGCCCCGGGGGCAAAGATGTTGCTATCTTGTTAGGCTTCAACGTAACCGTACGTTGTTTTAATTAATTAACAACTTTACTCGTAGTACTCTCTGTTTATGTTTAATGATCGAACTTGAATAAATTATTTATCGATTATTGTCATTAAGCATGTGGATTAGCTTGGGGTTTAACGCCTAGTAAACGAGCCCACGTGGCTGCCACGTGAAATAATTGATAGAAAAAACTACGCTCGCTTTCTCAGACCCCACAATATCTCCCTATCTGATGCACTTGTGGGCCAGCCACCCTTCCCCGTGCGCCGCGCCGAGCCGAGCCGACCCGCCAATGGAATCGACGTGGGATCGCCACGCGGGTGGTAAATAAAAGGGTGTCGAGAAAATGACGAAAATGTTCTTTGCAGTTGTTTTTTAAACTTCTAGTGGGATCAGGGCCGGCTAAGTTTCCTAGAAGTCCTAAACAATTTTTTTAAATGATTATTATTATTTAAAAAAAAATTTAGATAAAATAAAAATGAAATATAAAAATAAATCATAAGTGACATAATAAGTTTGAAATTTTTAATTATTTTTAATGTGAAATGTGAAGATTACAAATTTATAATAGAAATCATTGATAAGAAAATAAAAAATTAACAGAAGCATAAAAAAAGATTTGATAAGGAAATGAGGAAGATGATACCTTTAGGTCTTAAGATCACTGAAAATCTATAACAAAGGATCTTAATTCTGATCGTTCCTCTCCTTGTACCCCTTATGATGACTTCAGAAATGTCTTAAGGAGAGAAAACAAACTATCAAACTAGTAAACTGTTTAAAGTTGAGCAAAATAGATTATTAGATTAATAAGAAAGGAAGAAGAGGAATATAAATAATTAATAAATTAAAATTTTAAGAATTGAGACATATTAAATATATTGGAATCATGCTAAAATCTTTACGAAATCCAATGATCATGTCAAATTTCTACAAAATCCAATAAAGATATTTTAATAGTTTTTTATTCTCTCTCAAAATATATATATATATATATATATATATATATATATATATATATATATATAATAATTGATATATTAAAAAATTGGGTCCCAATAAAATTGGAGCCCTAGGCATAGGCCTTAATGACCTATGCCTAAAACCGGCCTTGAGTGGGATCGGTGAGTTAAATGACTATTTAGCCCCAGTGCTTTAGGAGTGTTAATTGGGTAGAATCGTAATTTGGTCACTTAGGGATTTGAGAAATTAGGTTAGACGGGATGAAACAAAGGTCAAGACTGATGGAATTAAAAGAACGATAACTCTATCAAATGGTGGTTAAGTTATTTTGATATGCTTGACAAAAATTAAAAGGAAGTCCTATTTTTTCAGAATCATTAAAGGGGTACAATAACAATAACTTTTCTTATAAAATGATATAACTATTATTTAATATACTATCTGATATTATTATCTCCTATCATCTAGTCCTATCAGTCAATTATATAAACATGATAAATCTATATGATAGTAGTTTCTAAATCATAATTACTTCAATATTATAACAGTGACAGTTTCGCAGTTGCTATCATAATTATAGCAATTACAATTTATAACTGTTACAATATGAATGTTATTTAATAAGATAAGTCTATATTATACTAGATAGCCGCTACAATATTGTAATAGTTACGATTTCATAACGGTCACAACATAAATATTATTAAACAAAATAAATTCATATTATAATAATTATAAAATCATTAATATAAATGTTGTTGAATAGATTAAATCCATCTAATCAATTTAAGAATATTTAATTACGTGGTAGGAGATAATCATATCGAATATTATATGTCATCAGTTCAGATAAGAAGGCATTAGTAAGAGCATCTGCAATGCTCGTTAAAAGAGCGTTAATAACGCTTCTTTTAATCTCTTTCCAGGTGACGTGGAGGAGAGAGTGTGGACGTGGAGGAGTGAGTGTAGAGTAAACCTTTGAACGCGTTAAAACCTTTGAACGCGTTAATGGAGCAGAGGTGGGTCCCACCCATTTTTTTTTTATTTTTTAAAACCTTTGAACGCGTTAAAACCTTAGAGCGTTGCAGATGCTCTAAGGGCCTTGTACTACAAAGTCACCTTCATGAGAGAGAGAGAGAGACCGGCCTTGTACGGTGAACTCACCTTCATGAGGGAGGGACCCTGAAGGCCTGGGGGGGTTGCAATAGGGCTTTGCTTTTAGCAGACATGTACAAATCGATTGGTAGCACTAGAGTAATAAACTCCTGTGTCCACGGGAGCCATGATGTTAAATTTGAAATATTTATGAATAAATTTAGTATTAGATTTGATTTAGAAAGAAATGTTCTCATCGGAGTTGAAGAAAGACATCTTTAATCACTCACTTTCTTATCTTTCTTGTATGTGATAATGGTTTAGGGAGCGCAATCAAAGGATGCTGGACGTTTAATTTGACCGCTGCGTGCACTTCCCAATTTACTCTGGTGGCCAATGAGAAACTTCCGTGGAACCAGATCGGTCACTCCTAGAGATAGTCAATGGGACTAACTAGAATTTATCATTTTTGTATGTGATAATGGTGTTCGCCATGCAAAGGTTATTCTTTTCTGCAAAAAAGGTGGATCCGTCACCTTAGCGGCTCCACACGGTCGGCCTCACGACCATCTGTGAGGAGGTGAGGTTATTCAATTCAAAATGACTCCTTTGCCCAAGATTTGAAGTGATTATTCGAGTCTCCTAGAGGTTTAACGATTGAAAATTAACCATTTAAAGGTTTCAAAATTTTAAACCTTTAACTTTAATCGAAATCTTTAACTTGTTTAAGATGCCTACCTATTCCCTTAAACTATAGGCGAATCAAAGTCTATATAACTTACTTACCTTTTTCAACCTTTTTACTTTAAAAAAGTGATATATTTCTATCACTTTCATATTCTATTCACGTATAGTAATTTCTTTAATATCAAAATCCTCTAACTCAACTTCTAAAAATTACACTCTTTCACAGAATTTCTCAAAACCTACTGGACTGGAGTTGCATTATCTAAGCTTAAGAGAGCTGCAATTCCTAAGAAAGATTCAACTTTTCTTGTGGTGGATTCAGACCCATTGCTTTAGCAAACACTATAAAGAAACTTAGTTTCAACCAGTTATAGAAAGAACACTTAGTTTCAGCAAACCAATCTGATTTCTTCCATGGTAGAAGCACTAGGGATCGTCAATGACTGCAAGAAGAGAAGACATGGCACGGGCAAAATGCCATAAGTAAATCTTCCAAATGGTTAAAACAATACTTCATTTTAGGAACTTAGTGCACTTGACCATGAGCAGTAACAGCTACAGCACAATTCAAACGGCAGATAAAGTTCAAATACAAGTTCAGGATTGATATGCTAAAAAAAAGCTTCAATGCTTGATAGAACCCGAATCGCAGCATAAACATGCGTGGATTTCTCAAAGCAAGCTATCTGTCCTAGCCGGCAACCTCCTGAAGAAGTTGAGCGGCACCGATGGTAGCTTATGCCTGAACCGCGGGTGTCTCAGCATGTAAAATCCAGTTAGGAGGGCGACGACTTGGAAGGGCGTTACGTAGAGAACAATGGCAGCTGCAAGGCAAAATATCAAAAATAGGGAAGTTGCTCTAGGATCTCTCCAGCTTAACAGAGACTGGAACCTCTCTCCTTGTGTAGCCAGGTCGCCAACCACAGTTTGCACCCTTCCTGCAACACTCCTTAGTCGATCATACCTCACCCTTATGATTTCATGAGGTCTGGTTGAAGGAAACCTGTCGAATTCCTCATCCAGCTCATCCGGATGGGCTGTGTCTGCGTAAGACAGACGAATATCCATGTGAGGAGGTTTCCTCGGCCGCCACCGGTAGTACCATACTCCAATCAAGAACAAGTAGAGGAACATTGTTGGAAGTATCAACTCCGGGTACAGAACCAGTATCGCATAGAGAACATGGAGGAGTACAGTTGTGATAGGGTTCTTCCAAAGGCAAATTTGGCCGAACCATTTTCCTGTAGCAATCAAACCACTGAAGACACACATGAGTCTATAGAAATTGGCTTTGCTCCTTCTCATGCTCCACATATGGGAACCTACATCCAACATGTATTCCACCACCTCCTTCCTTAGCGCCGGCTCTGCCCGACTCAACCTCATCGAGACTATCTGTGTGGATTGATGCCTCAAATAATCAAGCTGGCTAACGGTCAGCGGATGGAGGTAATGCATCTTCGGCAGTAATGGCCTGGAATAAGTATGCAGCATGTTAAGCAAAGAGGAAGAGGAGAACCGAACAGCCAACTGAACTTCCCCCATCTTTTTAACCCCTGATGTATGCAAAACCAAGAGAGGATATGAGTGTGTGTACACTTTATCAGTCTCAAGAGTAGAAAGTCGAATCCGAACTTTGCCAATTCTGTTATCTGTAACACCATTAGCCTTCTCTCCACCCTGTAAGTGGCAGTTATCAAACACACCGATCGTTATAACAGTACAAGGGTCGAAAACTTCCCAAGTGTATTGCTCATTCCATTTGGGATTGGAACTGTCAATGATTGTTCTTGTCCGAACCCATTTATGGCCATACTTAGCGACACAATAAGCATCAGTGGTGCCACGCCCATCCTTAGTCTTCATTGGCAATAATGCCTGAGCAGTTAATATGCCAAGCTCTAGAATACCAATGCTTGGTTTCCACAGCTGTTTTGCCGTAGGCCTAAGATCACTGCTATAATGTGTGGATTCATCCAAAACATGGTAACCCCCATCCAAACTTAACCTCAGATGAATGCGACTAGCAAATTTCACTTCTTTCTTCTGCTCGCCATCAGCTGCCACATGCTTTTCCAGATGGCACCACCTTGAACTTACAATGCGACAGTCCAATCTCCTCTCAACATTCTGTAGAGGAATAACCACCTTCCCTAGCACCTCATCTTTGTTTGGTCCAATTCGTTCTTCCACACTTAAGATTAAATGTTCCTCAAAAGGTTCTGCAGCAACAAGCATCAAATCTTCATTCCACAAAGGATTGGTGGATCTGCTTGCCGAAAACCTTGTCCTTAGAATTTGACCGCCAAGGTTAACTTTAACAAAGACATCAGGGAACCCGGGTTTTGGTACGAGAAGCAAATCTTGGGCCTCAATGACATTAACTCTCAGATACCAAAGCTTGGGGGAAAGGTATACCTTAGACCTAATACTGACAAGGCCATCACCGGGAACTGTTGCAGCATCAGAGTGCCAAGCTTCTGGGAATGCCTCGTCTGCTTGTGTACCCATCCAAACAGCCAGCATCAGTTCTCCCTTCACCTTCTCCCCTTTGCGATCTGCCAAGCGATACCACTGTGGTGCCAATGGGCTATCCGGTGGAACTCTTTTTGGAACCTCATTAAGATCAAACAAGACCATTCCGATAAAATCATCTTTTACTAAGTCCTTGTCCTTGACAAAAACCTCGACCACAGAAGCTTGGATCCGCTCTTTGGAAAAGGAAAACACTTGGTTCCATTCAGGGTTACTCTTCTTCTCAAAATAACGAGTTGTACCTTTGTAATTACCGAGCTTTACCTCCACATAAGGATCACAACTCCCAGTGACATCCTTAGCTGGCAGATCCTTAGCTTTCACGACGCGCACGTAGAGGTACTGCATCTGCTCAACGAGGTCATAGGTGTTGGCGAGCTTGTCACCACCGCCAAGTCCTCCTCCACCGAGGCGGGGAGCAGTCTCCTTCAAGGAGAAATCCTCCTGAGGGAGAGGGAATGGTCTCTGCATCTTCTGAAGCTATTGGCAAAATGAGAAGAGTTAAAATCACAGTGTTAGTCAGTAACTATGAAAACATGCACAAGGATGCAACGGGAAGGGCGGTAAATGAGTTTTTCTATCCTTGGGTAGAAGGAAGAAAACATCCTTTCATCCAAAAGACAATTGAACTCTGATCTTTGCTCAGAGTTACAGTCAAATTGAGAGTAATTTTTTCTTAAATAAATTTTAAACCTTCCATCCTTCTGAACAAAGGAAAGAAAGATTTAACATAATTTTTCCTCTTTCTAAACAAACAAGAGAATGAAAGAATCGACCCTCTTCCATCCTTTCTATCTTCTATTCTACCCTGTTTAATCCTTACTCTCTTTTTTACCCTTCTCATATAAACAAAGCTAGAATCCAATGGAATCCGGAACTTTGTTAAATAAAACCCTGAAAGAAACACTTCAAATGTTCTTTTTGCAGTAGAATATTGAGAGATCTACATGGCATTAGAAAGATCAGAAGAAATGTAGATGTTCCACGTTAAAACCCAAAGTTTCAGGAATCCAAAGCCTAGATCTTGCTTTCTAGTAAACTGGCATGTGTCTCACGAGTAACATTGATAATATCTACAAAAGCTTAGGCTTGAGAAACAGCAAATTCTAAACTCTAGAATGTCATATGCTTCTAACTTCCAGACCTAGAGAAGATTGAAATGAACACTATCAGCCCCAGCCGAATCGAACTCATCCACTGAAACCCTAAAACCCTAAACTTTCACATAGTAAGCTCTTTAATCCCCCCTACCCACACACACAAAGCGTAAAATGAGGGGAAGAAAAAACTGGTTTTTTTTTACGGGATGGTAAAAAACTGACTTTTTTCCTCAGAGAAAACCAAGATACGAGCAGGAAGTTCAGCATCGAAGAAGAACACTCCGATAAACTCAAAAAAAGGAAGAAAGAACCAAAAAGGTTCAGCCTTTAAGCGATCGGGAATACCTCAGAGGAGCACAATGGCGATCAAACGAGGAGGAGAGAGAATGAGACGCCGATGGGCTTCGAAGGAAAGCGCAGGCGACGGACTCGGTGGGTGCTGCACTTCTGTCCCTCACATTCGCTCATAGGTCCTCCGACGCCTGATCGCTCAGCAGATGGGAACAAAGCAGAGATCTGAAGCAAGAAGGAGATGTCGACGGGAGAATCGAGGCAAAGAGAGAGAGAGAGAGGGCACGCAAATCAACACAACACAAAGGAGGCAGCGGCAGAGCATGCAGCGAAGCAGGGCGGCCGCTGCTGTGGTTGGATTAAAAAGGAATGAGAAGGCGTCGTCGTATTTGAAATACTATAAATAAAGTTAGAAAATTATTTCTAAAATAATAAATAATATTTAAATGATTTTTTAAAAAAAATGGAGGCGGACGTGGTGGTGGGAGAGACGGCGGTCGGGAGGTTGTTTGTCACGTGACTAGCCACCTGGCGTGCTAAATATGGCCCAACAAGATCACGTTCGTTCGATTGGACTTAATTATTTTATTTTATTTTATATTTTTCCATACTTTAAAATAAAAATATATAATATATATAATAAGATGAGTTGATCATCTCGATTTCTTTTTATTTTTAAAAGAATTATCACTTTTTTATTTTTAAAATAATCCTCACTATTTGATAATCATACCAAACTTTAGAGCAATAGGATGATCACCAAGATGAAGATGTTAGCTATGTCATGTGTAGTATATCTCGTATGATCGATTAAAAATGGATGTAATTTTGATGATGGAGTGTTAAATTGTAATAAGATGTTCATTAAAATTGAAATGCATGTGTTTAGATCTATAACATGTTAATTAGTTGTACATTTATTATGATGCATTAATATATTTTAGTTGTAAAAAAAGTATAATGTCTGTGAATCATTATATTTTGAGAGATATTGAGTGATTTAGTGTGAAAATGTGAGTTGTTTAGATTGGTGATGAAACTTAAAGTATCTATGATTTTTTTAAAAAATATTTATAACTATGGCAGACCAAGCTACATTAGGTCAAGTCACAAGTGACCTAATCAAATTTATATCAATAAAATTACCACATCTTTTAATAACTAGCTATTATTGATTTCTTATGGCTAAAAAAGTTTAAAAGAGAGGAGATTATTATGATGAAACAACAACAATAACAATAATAATAATGGGGAGAGATGTGAAAACTCTCACTAGTCTCTTTATCTTATCACATGCTGTTGTGGTTCTGTATTTTTCTTTTTTTTTCTCCTCACTTAGTCACTTCTCTATTATATACATATATATATTCTCAAATGTTCATCTTTCTCGTGTTATTATTATTTTTTTACTACTAGTGAGTTTTTATAGAAAGTTCACCAAATACATTTAAAATGCTTTTATTTTGAATCGAATATCATTATATCATAAGAGATGAATAGCAATAACTATAAGTAATTAGATGGGACAATATCAACCTTTTCTTTGACCTTATAATTTACCAAGAAAATATGTCAATTAGGGGTGAGCAAAAATTCGGTTAAACTTAACAAACCGACTAAACCGATCGAATTTAAAAATTTGATTCGGTTATTTTAGAATTTCAATTTTTATTTATAAAAAAAAATTAATTAATTCGGTTCTATTTCGATTTTAAAATTCTTTATTCGATTAAACTGAATTAATCAAAATAAAAAAATAATCAATAAATTCCTAAATAAATAAACTTATAAATTACCAACTAATTGGTAAATCTCTCATAATATTTAAAAATTTTAGTTATTTCAGTTAATTCGATTTTCGACCGAATTAATTGATATTTTATTGATTCGGTTTGTTCAATTTTTATTTAAAAATTTGATCGATTCGATTAGTTTGAAAAAATTCGATTCAATTCAATTCGATTTTGATTAATTCGATTTAATTTAATTTTAATCGAATACTCAATCCATCCATGTCAACACCCTGAAAGATTTCATCACACCAAACTACCAACGAGACGATGAGCTCCTCATTTAGAAGTAGAAAAATTACACGAGAAGAATCTTAAATAATTATTTTAACAATATTAACAATTATGACTATTATGGTTCCACTTCCTGCAAATAAGAAGAAATAGAAATTTTAGGGGACCAACTTTAATGGGTGACAACATAAAGACATAACAATTATGTCTATATTTAACAATTTTGAGGATTGGATCAACTTTAATAACCTACTGGACAATGGTAAGATGCTTCTGAAGTTAATCAAACATCCATAGGTTTTCTTCAGTAAAAAGACAACTTTGGAACGTTGATTGTGTAACAGTTTTTGGATTTATTCTAGTGATCGGTGAAAACCTTTCATATATAAGATCGAATCGATCATCTTCCAAGAGTTATAAGTGATTTTGCAATGTGATTTTGTAAGGGAATTATGCCAAAAATATAAATATTTATGATTTATTTCAAGTGGCTATGAACTCCAAGAAGTTACCATCAATGTGAAAGGACTTTAAGAACTATGTCTCAAGCATAAGCACAAAGAAATAATATTAGAAGATCTCATTACCTGACTTGAATAAGGGAAGATAGCTCCCCAGGCATGATATAACAGTAAGGCATCAAGATAGATTATCAGGGCACGGATCAATCCTCAATTGGGACATATTGTGTTGATGGATCCAAGGTTCAAGTACTCGATTTGGGGCCTACGTAACCCTACAATGATGGATGGATTGTGGAGGTCGGCTGTCAACGCACTACCGCGAACACTTTTAAATTTATCCGATGGATGAATCAGGAGAGGGTTGCCCACCTCTAATGGAGGTACAAGCCAACCTGGCCCAACAAGGTACTAGTAAGAAAAGGGGGCACTTTTATAGTGACTATAATCAAACAACCAAAAAGTTCAAAGGGAATTACTATATATGTGGAAACTCAACCACATGGTTGATACTTGGAGGATGCGTGGATAGACATGGCAGCGACATGATACGTTTGCACAAATTGGTGTTGTCTTCCTACACTTCTATCTCAAGAAAAGCTCTACATGATCAACTCACACAAGTCCAACACGGTAAAAAAAAATGATAAATCCCAGTTAGCCCCATTGACTATCTCTGGGGTGACCGGCCCGGTCCCACAGAAGTTTCCCACCGGCCACCAGGATAAATCGGGAAGTGCACGCAACGGCCAGCCCAAACGTCCAACATCCTTTGATTGCGCTCCCCATTTGGAGGAAAATTCTTACAAATACACCGTAGCTGTGGATCGAACTGCATGTGCCTGGGTGACAACCTAGATGTCCTACCGTGGCATCATTGCCCCGGGGACAAAGTCGGATCAGAAAGCACGATAGAAAGGAGGGGGTGAATATTGCTCTTAAAACTTTTCTTTGAAATCAGAATGCAATGGAATTTAAAATACAAGCAAGACTATATAGTTGGTTACTTGGTTCGTAGACTTTAAGGTTACTACTGTAAGACCTATGATCCTATGGAGGATCGTTTACAAATAGGCAATCGCTAAGCTTCTCCTTCTAAATGTCTCTTGGAGGTGGAGAAAGCCTTTTACCATTTGAGACAGTATAGTAACACTTTACTATACCTCTAAATGAAATGCATTAATTAAAATGTTATTGACAACAATAAAGTGTAAATTTTTAGCGTTGGTGCTTGGACAAATTTGGCGTGTAAACGACAGAACATGCACGAACTAATGAAAGAATTGAAGAATGTGTGTTGTTCTGAGCTCGACTGCCAAGGTACTTTTATAATTTTTTATCGATCAATCGATCAACATTATTGGTCAATTGATTTAGATCCGATCTAACTAAATCAGCGCTTGATTTCTGCCTTTTTTAGTCGACTAATCCTCTAGATCGGTTGTCAGTTCAAGATTTCCTTACAAGTTCAATCCGATCTTCTTTTTCGATCAACTAATTGTAAGGATTGATCGATTGATCTTCTAGTTTCTTTCACTATCCAGATTGCATCACGCTCAATTCACTAATCAAATTCGTATTCGGTTGACTGATCCATATAATCGGTTGATCGATCTTGTTCTTTCCTTCTAAAGTCAGATCATATCCAACTTAACCTTATCTCTGGTAATCGATCGATCGAACCTCCCTGTTCAATCGACTAAACCAACCGGTCAATTGAAAATTTTATTTTCTACAAAATAAAATTAGCAACATAGCAATAATAGTAGTCCTGTAAAATAGAGTTAGCAACACTGTATTCATATATGCTCCAGTACGATTGTCTGATCGCGACTTCAAAATCTAGGTCAGTTTCATAGTCGAATCATTGCCTAAGCGTTTGTCCCAAAATTAGGGCATACTCTCACTGTCTTCTATTCTAAAAGGACTGTTCAGGACTTACCTTACTTGTTAAACATCCGATCCAACTGACTTATTTGAGTTTCCTCTACTTAGTGTCCGATCAACCTACCAAGACTTCACCCTTTACTTAATATCCAATCCAACTGCCATCAAGTATGTTCTTTCAGATCAACCCATCTGATCTTTTTCTGTCGGATTTTCCTGATCCACTATGATTTAATTGCCCAGTATCACATCCTCTTGATCCACTAGGGCTTTTACTGTTTAGTGTTCAGTCCTCTTGACCCATTATGACTTTATTACCTAGTGTCCAATTCTGCTGACTTACTAGGATTTTCCTTGTCAAGTGTTCTGTACACTTAACAACCAAATTCGATCTTAAGGACTTAACTTTAAACCCTTTACCAATATCAAAATATAAGTTTAATTATCTGTTGCTACCTGCACTAACACATGGCGGCTATGGAACTAATTCATAGTGATATTTGTAGCCTAAAGTTCATTCAAGCAAGTGGAAAGAATTACTTCATCACCTTTATTGATGATTCTCCAATATATTGTTACTTATTCTTGCTAAGGAGAAAGGAGAAGGCCCTTGAGTGTTTAAACATTACAAGAATGATTTTGAAAATTAACTTAGTAAAATGATCAAGATCATTCATAGCAATAGAAGAGGATAATACATGTTGTATGAGGATTTTTTTGTCGAATTGTTTGTATGGATAGTTGACGACTAGATGGGAGGCGAATAGCCTGTACCTACATATTACAAGTTCTTGATTTTTTTTGCATATGTGCAAGGCCAAAAAACACTTGTCAGTACACTTGATGCCTGTGCATGGATTTTATGGTGTTGTGTTAGTTTGTAATGAAAACAACAACAATACAAAAAACAATATCAACACAAAATATTTTACATGGTTTGG
This sequence comes from Curcuma longa, assembly GCF_044706935.1. Lineage (NCBI taxonomy): Eukaryota > Viridiplantae > Streptophyta > Magnoliopsida > Zingiberales > Zingiberaceae > Curcuma > Curcuma longa. Next base: position 5,563,429 of record NC_133878.1, read on the forward strand.
ATCCCCGATCCTACTCTATGGTCTATTGATTCATAAGGCGAATCACTCTCAAAATTCATCAAAAGGAGAAATCTCATACAAGATCTTTTCTTATAGAATATAACAATAAAAACAAGAGAGATGGATTACTTAAAGCCCCTAGAGAAAGCCTCCTATGCTCCAATCTGAGGACTATAATTGAACACCATGATTTTTTCTTTCCCTTTTAGTTAGATAAGCTTTTTGGCCACTATCTTAAATTTCATAAACACTTTCCCTTTCCATTCTCATCCATAATTTTACCCTAAACCTCTCTTACTTACTTCCCTTTCCCACAGTGTTCTTTCCTCTTCTTTTCTCATTTTCTTCATCTTCATCTCCTATCTTCTTTTCTTTCCCACAATGTTCTTCCATTTCTTCTATCTCTTTCATTTTTCCGATCCTCTTTAGATTCATAAGGGCATTGCAAATAGTTAGGCGACCGTTTGGCCTTCTCATAATAGGGGATCTATCAACCTTGTACTTCAATTTTATAGTCAAGGGGAACTAAAAGATCATTCCTCCCAAGAGTTTGTTTGTTAACATATAAGCTTTTGAAAATTTTTAAACAACCACAATTAAAATTGCTGACTATAAATTTCCACCTTAAGCTCATAGGGTTTAATTCTTTGAGCATGTTTGTAGATGGGTAGTTGCCAATGAAAATTTTAAAAAGTTATCCAATTATGAGAATATGAAGAACATTATTAGAGAAAAAGTTATAGAGGAAATTAAACAAAGATATGTGAAATAGTGGAAGATTGTTCTCTTGATAGAACAATATAAATCTCAAAGCTCATACGGATAATCTTTACTTTTGCTTTATTAGACTAATTAATATGATACACTCATACAAAAAAGATGCATAAAAGCTCATCCATATATATTTTATTGTCATATATACAACATTACACATATATATCCTCATAGAGGTGAAAAAGTACCATCCTAAATAGGGACATCTCTTTTTTTTTTTGTTTCTTTAGGTACTTCCATTATAATTTTTTTCATTAACTTAATTATCTCTAGCAACTTGGAAAGGAGAAGACAACTTACATTACTAGAATAACAATTTGGAGGTGAACAATCTTTATATTATTATTGTTATTATTTTTTACTAGTATAGGTTTTAGGAAATTAATTTTTCAGAAATTGTTGAAACCAAGAAGCAGATTTCTTGGGGTGTCTCTTTAATCCATTTCTGTAATCCACATATATGATACCAAATCGAACTGTGTAGCCATTCAACCACTCAAAGTTATCTAACAATGACCACGCAAAGTATCCTCTCACATTGGCTCCTTCCCTGCCAAAGTAACATACATATGTAAGTAAAAAATAATAATTTTATATATGTTTTTAAAGATATATCAAACTCTATTTCAAGTCAAAGTAGATAAATTCTACTAATGTTTTAATCTCATACCTGATAGCTTCCTCAACAAAGTGTAAATGTTGTTTATAGTAGTCAATCCTCATATCATCTTGTAGGGCTTTGTCTAGTGGCCATGATGCATTATTCGCCTCATCAACTCCTAATGAACAAAATAATTTACATAAAAAAAGAAATAAATGATGTTTCCTAGGAACTATCAAATAGAAACCCTACCATTCTCTGTGATGTAGATGAGTGGATTGTTGTATTTGTTCTTGAGATACAAAAGTATCTCCCTCATCCCTCTTGGATAGATAAACAACCAACTAGAGGCCGCCTACATGGATCACATACCTTCTTATTATAACAAAAATAGTTTTCTATAAAGTTTTTATTTATTCATCTTTTCTCAAACTAACAATATATACCTGTGTGCCAATTCTAACTCCTCTACGTATACCTGTAATATCGAATACAGTTAGATGAAACCGCATGGGTTCAAGCATTAGTAGTTTATTTGATTTGAGTTTATAGAAACATTACCAGTTTGTAGGGTGTGAGAATCTGAATCATAGCTAACATTAACTCTTGACAAGAGTGAAATGGAATCAGCAAAGTATGTGGTATAGTAATTAAGTCCGATGAAATCGAATGATGATTTAACTAGTTGAGATTGTTTTGTGCTAAACTTTGGAAGGCGATCCCCAACAAGGGCTCTCATTGTGAAAGGATAGTCCCCTTGAGTTAAGGGGTCCATGAACCTGCAACAAAATTATTTCATTCATGAATAATTATTATTTAAAAAGAGATATATAAATGATAGAGCTCACCATCCAAACATGAAATCTAGAGAACGAGAGACTGCATCTTCATCAGCTTTGGTGTTGGAGTAAGGCATAAACCAGTGGCTTACTAATGTTATGCCTATCAATCCCTTTTGAGATACCTAAGAATGGATTACAAAAAGTCTTAATCCAGGAAGAACTTTGATTAGAAGCTAGAACCATTGAGTCCAAACCATTGAAACACAAAAGAGGATGTAGACTCTTTTATATCAGATACTGAACAAAGACAGTCACTAAATAGGTTATTCTTTCATAGTCCTTTTTTGTTCTATTGAACTTTTCTTGGCAAGGCATTAGCAATCCTCAAAGCTTTAGTTCGATCGGCTTTCGCTGTCTAAATTAAACGAAGATGTACAAAAACATATGATTTGGAGGACAAAGGATACCTGATATTTGTCTCTGTAAAGCTTGGCAGCAGTTGCATGGGCCAGTAATTGATGATGGGCACAGAGGTAGGGCTCTGTGGATGAGTTGCCTCTTCCACACTTAACAAATTCGAAGGGAGAGCATCGGTTTGGAGGGAACACACCACTTGAGTACCCACTGCTGCAATATGACCATGGCTCATTGAATGTGATCCAGTGCTTCACTCGGTCTCCAAATTCCCTGAAGCACAGCTCGGCGTAATCTCTGAAGTCATCTCTGTCATACATTTTCATCACACAGAGCAGTGATTGTCTCTTCTTCTTCTTCTTTTTCTTAATGAAGGTGAAAATTAAATGAATGAATTATCTATCATCTGAACTCACACGACAAGGGGACTAAGGAAGCCCAAGTACTTGGATTCAAGACTCTGAGGAAGATCCCAGTGGAACAGGGTCACAAACGGCTGCAAATCTGCACAAACACACTTCTTGTTTCAGTTTCAGTTTCAGTTTCTTGATTGTAATAGCTAGTGATTACCATTGGCTAGAAGATCATTGATGAGATTGTTGTAGAAATCTATGCCATCCCTATTGATTCCACCACTTAAGCTTCCATCTGAAAGTTTTGAATTCTTTATTCATCTCAAGGTTCTATATATTAGCAAAAGCTTATTTCAATGTGGGTTTCATACTTGGTAGGATTCTAGACCATGAGATAGAGAACCTGAAAGCATCCATCCCCATATACTTTAAGAACTTTATGTCTTCCTGCAACAATCCACAGCTAGAGTTCATCAGTAATATATAAATATATATATCGATAGATAGATTATCTTTAATATGATTACGTACCTTATAACGATGATAAAAATCAACAGCCACATCACCATTGCTCCTATCCGTTATTGCTTCTGCAAAAACATTAACACTCATTTTATAATTAGATTAAGTCTTCAACATTTAAGAGCAGTTCAAGAGCTGGCCATTGCATGCCTGTTAAAGACAGTACATGTTCTATCTATAATAGATAATAGATAAAAAATGGAGAGAAAGGAAAGAGACCTGGGTGAATGTGGGTGAGGGTATCCCAAATGCTCGGTCCTCTCCCCCCTTCTGATGCTGCTCCTTCATACTGTAAACGACGTTAAGCACATAATTAAAGCTTTAAACTTTATGGTTGAAGATTAGAATGGTGTAGCTTCTTTGGTATTTGGAAGATTAGATGCAAGTGAAGTTGATGGCGAGCTAGGGACCTGGTAAGCAGAGGAGGCTGCGCCGAAGATGAAGCCAGTGGGAAAACTGCTTCTCTGAGCGAGTGCAGCAGGGAGATAAGAGGGGAGAAGAAGAAGAAGCAAAAGCAGAAGCAGCAGCGTGGAGAAGGCGTGAGCCATTAGAGTCCAGGTGATGGCGAAAGTTGGCTAGTAATGATATATATTTATAGGACATCGGAGTCAAAGCAAAGAGAGAGAGAGAGGCTCAGCTTAAAATTAATATAATGAGTTGATTACGTATAGAATAAAATTACAGATAAAGATTTAAATTTTGATGAAGTCGAAATATCATTCTTCATTATGATTAATTGATAATATCCTTTTCTATTATGATTAATTATAATTTTTTAATTTATTTTTTATTATAAAATTAATCATATAAAATTATTGGAGTAATAAATTTTATTTTTTTTATGAGGAAGGACAACTAATCCTTTTTTTTAAAGTATTATTTCGGTTTCTTATCCTCTTTTGTCAAACTTGTACTAAGTGTAAAACCGCGTGTATAGCCGTCAAGTTGGGTTAGGCCCGTCGGGTTGATCCGCCCTGTCAAGAAATTTAGACGGATTGGGTTGAAATTTTATCAACCCATTTTAAGATGGGTTGAGGTGGGTTGGCCCGCCTAGGCCCGCGACCCGCGTGGGTTGGCCCGCGACGGGCTTGGGTTGGCCCGCGGGTTAAGAAAGTTTATTTATTTATTTTAAATTTTAAAATTAAAATATAAAACTTAATAAAAACCATGTCTTTAACTAACATATAAACCATGTCTTTAACTTAGTGGGTATAAGATGCGTAAAAGAAATATAGACATAATCAACTGTAGCTGCTGAATGGTTCAAAAGTAGTTCTGAAATCAATTATGATTTTCTGATTAATTTAGGGTTCACTACAAAAAAACAGATCTTTTGGGACGAATTTTTGGGACGAATCGTATTCGTCGCCAATCAGCAACGAATTTTGGGACGAATATACATTTCGTCGCTAATCTGCAACAAAATTTACGACGAAAGAAATATTAGTTGCCAATTTAACAACTCAATATATTCGTCGCCAATTTCGTTGCTAAAAAACATTCGTCGGCAATTTCGTCCCCAATTTGGCGATGAAAACTAAGTTCGTCGCCAAATTGGGGACGAATAATAAATTCGTCGCAAAACTTCACTAAACCCTAGCATGACCTTTTTTTTCCTCCGACACGAACTTGGCGACGAATCGATTATTCGTTACCAATTTGGCGACGAAACTAAAGTTCATCGCCAAATTGGGGACGAATAATCGATTCGTTGCCAATTTGGTGACGAAATACTCGATTCGTCGCCAAATTAGCGACGAATTTGGCGACGAAATGGTTTCGTCACAAAAAACCCTAGATCTAAACGTTTCGCCGCTTTTCCCACGCGAATTTGGCGACGAAATTTAGAGTTCGTCGCCAATTTGGCGACGAATTTGGAATTCGTCGCCAAATTGGCAACGAATTTTGCGACGAAATAGGTTTCGTCGCCAAAAAAAAAACTTAAACCTAAATCCGGACTTTCCTTTTCTTCCCACGCGAACTGCTCTCGCCGAAGACTTTCTCCTTCACTTTGACCGCGTCATGGAATGTGCCCCTTCCTCCCATCATAGAGATCCCACACGTACCCGAGCTCCTGCTGCTGCCAGCCAGACTTCAAATTCCTTCCTTCTTAAGCACCACGGAACAACATCTCAGTCATTCTACTTGGGCCGTCTTTTCATCTTACCGGTACTACTTATGGTACTTCAGTCTTTCTAGCCCTCGCCGGTTTTCTCCCTCGCCGAAGCTCTGTCTCACCGGATCTCGGTGCTTTCTCTTCGAAATCTTTCCTCCTCGCTCGGTAAGCTTTCTCCCTCCTTTTTACTTATTTTTTCTGTGTTTTTCGCTGTCGGCGTCGCTGGAGAGAGATCACCGGACGTCGGGCGGCGCTGCCTGGCCCTGGGCGGCGTCGGGCGGCGCTGTCTGGCCCTGGCTGGCGTCGGGCGCCGCTGGCCGCCCCTGGCCGGCGCTAGCCGGTGTTGCCCGGCGTTGGCCGACCCTGGCCGGCGCTAGCAGCTTGTGGCCGGCCCTGGCCAGCGCTGGCATCTTGTGGCCGGCGCTGGCAGCCCGTGTCCGCCCCTGGCCGGCACTGGCCGGCGCTGTCCGCCCCTGGCCGGCGCTGGCCGCCCCTGGCCGGCGTTGGCCGCCCCTGGCCGGCGCTGTCCAACCCTTACTGGTATTGGTTTAGTAAATAGCTTGAGGAATTTGGTGGATGGTGGACATCTTAGTTCCACGGAGGAAGAATCATTTGTTACTTGTATTGAAAACTATTGAATGTTATAGTGTTTTGCATGATTTATTTTATGCTAATTACTTGCTTAATTCCCATAAGTGATATGCTATATCCTTTATATGATCATCTTGCTTAATGTTATTGCTTTCTTTGTCTTTATCAATTTGTACCTATCTTGCTTGTTTTTCTGCAGCCCATAAATTGTTTAGCATGTTCCTTAAACAATAAATCATAAACTCTTAAAAATTCCTAAATCTTAAATTCTAAATCATAAATCCTAAACTCTAAACACTAAAACTCTAAAGCCCCTAAACACGTACTAAACACTAAACCCTAAATACTAAACACTAAATCTTAAAAATTTCTAAATCTTAAATTCTAAATCATAAATCCTAAATTCTAGAATTTAAAACTCTAAAGCCCCTAAACACTAAACACTAAACCATAAATCCTCAAACCCTAAATCTAAACCTAAATCCAAAAACCCTAAACCCCCTAATGGAATGTAAGTGTATATATTTCATTTTAATCTGTAAATTTCTTTTTATTCTTCATAATATGTAATTTTTGATAGATTCATTTACAATATTTTAACTGTGCATTTTTTTCTTATATATATCATTTATCCTGACTTGCTGGTGCATTCAGATTGCAGACATCATTTATCCTGACATCATGGTAAGTTTTTACAAATTTTAATTATGCAAATAATTTTATCTATCTTTCCTAATATATTTTTTGACAGTGGCGACGGGGTAGACGCAGTAGTACTCCTTCAGGTGCAGGCCCCTCTACATTATTTTATTTATTTGACATGCATTTTGTTATAGTTGCAAGTTAATAATTTATATATTGTTAATAATACTGTTTGTTTTTTTGTTAAACAGGTTTTGATAAACAAATAAAAAAAAAGGTTAGTCTTTACATACTTAATTTATAGGTTTTAGTATTAATTTTAATTTTAAGAATGATACTTTCTCTTTATCTTATTTTTCTATGCAGGCGAAGACAAGATAGTGATGAAGAATCAAGCAGAGTTTCCGGCGGACCACGATGATCTCTTCTATCTTGTCTTCATATATCTTCTGATTTGTTTGTACTAGTACTTTGTAGCTTCTTTCCTGTATTATGATGATGTGACTTGGTTAGACTTATAGACATGTACATACATGTCTAATGTAGTTATTTGCTGGATTGTATTATGATTTTTATGGATTGTAGATGTTATGGATATTTGGATGTTATGGATATGGATGATTTGGATGTTATGGATTCATGTATGTTATGGATATTTGGATGAAATGAATGGATGTTATTGCTTTATTTGTATTGGATTTGATATGCTAATTTGTTACAGGTTACATGTATTTATGAATCGATCTGATTTGATCGATATTGTTTGTATATACAGGATAATCACCAAAATAAATATTGCATTGAATTTTTTTTTTATTTTTGCAACGAAATCTACGACGAATATAGGATTCGTCGCCAATTGACGACGAAATTAGCAACGAAAACCAGTTCCTAACAAATATATCGTAAGTTTACTATTTACACTACAAAAAAATAGCATTTAGCGACGAATTCTGCGACGAATTTTCTAAAAAAATTCATCGCAAAAAGTTTTCCAACGAATTTTGTGACGAAAAATTTTCGTTGCTATAAAGTCGTCGCCAAATTTCTGCGACGAAAACTTTCTGTTTGTCGCAAATATTTGCGACAAAACAAGTAATTCGTCGCCAATTGGCGACGAATAAATAGTTCGTCGCCAATTGGCGACGAATTAATGGCTTTCGTCGCCAATTGGTGACGAACTCTTGTATTCGTCGCCAATTGGCGACGAAATTTTATTCGTCGCCAATTGGCGAACGAATTGTATTCGTTGCCAATTGGCGATGAATATTGGTATTCGTCGCCAATTGGCGACGAATTTTGTGTTCGTCGCCAATTGGCGACGAATAAAAAGTCGTCGCCAATTGGCGACGAACAGAGTGTTCGTCGCCAATTGGCGACAAACATTAATTCGTCGCCACTTTGACGCGATTCGTCGCCAATTGGACGAAAATCGATTTCGTCGCCAATTGGCGACGAATGGTGATTTCGTCTTAAATATTCGATAAATAGTAAGTTACGATATAATTGCGACGAACGTTGTTTCGTTGCAAAATTCGTCGCTCAATTGGCGACGAAATTAGTTTTCGTCGCCAATTTCGTTGCAAAATAAAAAAAAATTCTGGGACAATTTATTTGTTGATTATCCTGTATATACAAACAATATCGATCCAATCGGATCGATTCATAAATACATGTAACCTGTAACAAACAAGCATATCAAATCCAATACAAATAAAGCAATAACATCCATTCATTTCATCCAAATATCCATAACATACACGAATCCATAACATCCAAAATATCCATATCCATAACATCCAAATATCCATAACATCTACAATCCATAAAAATCATAATACAATCCAGCAAATAACTACATTAGACATGTATGTACATGTCTATAAGTCTAACCAAGTCACATCATCATAATCCAGCAAAGAAGCTACAAAGTACTGATACAAACAAATCAGAAGATATATGAAGACAAGATAGAAGAGATCATCGTGGTCCGCCGGAAACTCTGCTTGATTCTTCGTCACTATCTTGTCTTCGCCTGCATAGAAAATAAAACTAAAACCTATAAATTAAATATGTAAAGACTTACCTTTTTTTTTGGATTTGTTTATAAAAACTACCTGTTTAAAAAAAATAAATAGTATTACTAATAATATTGCCTTTCAAATGGATACATCCATCGAAAATGTAGAGGACCTCCAACTTTGGTTTCATAAGGCAAGTGAACCAATAGATGCTCCATCGAATCAAAAAATGATGGTGGAAAGATCCTTTCCAAATTACACAAAATTCAGATGAAAAATTATGCACTCTCCACCAAATCTGTTCACTTGTTAATCTCAATAACGGGGGTGTTCTCTCAATTCTATTCTTTATGGATTCATCTTTATTTCTTCTGAAATTATGATTTTGTGGTAAAAATTATCTGTGACAATCAAAATAACTCACCTTCTAAGGATACTGATATTGTCGATGATGTTTACCAGAAACTTACAAAGTAATGAATCGTTTGACAAAAGCTTGCCGTGCTTCTAATAAACCAAAATACTTCAGCAGGACTCCATTATGAGCATCAACATTGGGCCATGGATTCTTAACCTGCAAGCAAAAATCATTTATAAAAAAAATCTTGCTAATCAAGTAGGAACGATGAGATGCTTATAACATTACCTTGCCTAGCTCAGTGAGTATAGGAGGAACAACTTCATACAATTTTGAAATCTACAAATGAAATTTCACAGGAAGATGGCTCAATTTTGTTCCAATCCTTTTTTCTAGCAAAATCAATGACAGAAAAGTTTAACGGATTAACCAGCTTAAAAAGTGGATCATCTGGCAAATGCTTCAGAGCAAATTCTCTTTGGCAAGTATATCTTGGATCTGTCTTTCATAACACTCCATGGCCTGTAGCATAGGAATTGAAATTCAGAACAGAAACACTATTTAAATCGTCAATCCAAGACAACATCCAACAAATTATAAAAAACGGTCAAGGCATTATATTCCCTTCGCAATGAGACAATTAAACTTGTGCCTTTTCCAATCCATCACTCATATATTGTAGTACCTTGCCACTTTTCAAGGTTTTCCAGACATATATAGTCCTTCAATTGATCTGTAGTGATATCCTCTCCACACTCTTTTTACAAGAGATTCAATCAATAGAACTTCCTGCACAATAACCAAAAAGAAAAAGTGAAGCCACAGACTTCTTTTCAAGATGATAAGAATCATAACAGATAACAACTACTTGGACGGATTAGTCACAATAACATAAAGCAATTGACTATGGTATTTTTCAGCATTCACTTGTACAAAAAAACAATAATATGTCTAACATCTAGAAGAGTAAGTGAAATTAATTTCTGTCTAAAATATCAAAATTAAGGCAGCTTGTTATAAAAGAGAGCACGTGAAATCAAGTCCTTATATAATCTACAAACTTAAGTAGAAGGCTACAAGACCACCAAAATATTAATAAAGTAAGCATATACAAGGAAAAAAGAGGAAAAAGGAAGATACTTGCCTTCTGTAAACATATGAAGCCACTGTTGGAAGGCGAGCAATCAAGTTCATTGAATCTTCATATGTTGGCTCCCAAAACCTAACACAATAAGACATTTTTTTTCTTCTTTTGCCTTTTTATGCACTTGAATAAACTATTTTTTTTTTTAGAAAAGAAAAACTTACTTGGCTTTGGGCATCCCTTTCTCATATGCCTTTTGAAATTCACTATCAACCTGAAATGTCGTGATTAATTATCTTAAGAAACTTTGCCAAAATATCAAGACAATTCTTATTAGGTGGGATGATGGAAAAATGGGGGGAAAGTGACTATTGCAACACAATCAACTAACTAGATTTATGTCTTGAAACCCCAATAAGTCGCCTCAACCAATACTAACCTGTCCACCATGTTTCCTAGCTTTTCAAGCTCAACAAGTACTGTCTTAGTTATGTAAAGACCACATGGACTTATATAGAGCATACCACATCAACGCTAGAATAAGTTTAGCATACTTCAGACATATCATTTGGTATGATCTCTTTCTCAATATTAGCAAATTAAATTGACTTGTAGTCTTAGTCAACCTCCTATTGCAACAAGTCTCCCATAGCTACTTGCATGATGCCCTCTGCACAAATAAAGAAATTATATGAAACAAACATAAGACACTGTTAAATGTGAGTAGTTAGAGTAATATTAAACATAAACAAGCCAACGGCGCACCCAAACAATTATGAAAAACAGATTATGATAAGTTATTCATAAAAGGCACCTATGGATTCGGAGCTAGAGAACGGAAAGGGAGATAGCTCGAAATAAGACAAAATCTGATCTTCTAAGAGGGCTGAGATTATATCTTTCTTGTCCTGCAAGGTTTGGAAGGTGGAAGAGAAATTGCAACGAGCTCTGGATGTTTTCACGTCAGGAAGATAAGGGAGCTCCGTCACCCATGAACTGAAGAACGGCAAGGGAAAGTTTAATTTGGCGAAAAAGAATAAATGTTTCCAACCTTTATGGGAGAAAGACATATCGGCAAGAATTTGACAGTCGCCTTGAAGACAGTCGCCAGTTGATAAAAGCAGTAAAAAGGAGAGGTGACAAGGGTATTTTGTGATATTTGAACACGATGATAGTTTACTGATTGAATTGTAATGTAGTTTCCTTACTCCCAATGAAATGCTTATGGGATAAAGAAAACAGCTCATTCATTGCCCCAATGGAAACAACTCCTTGCTAATTTTGAGAAAAAGGAACACAATCTTACATAACAAAAGATTTCTCAAACAAAAAATGTTAGTACGGTCAAGGATTATGTGACACCTGTGTTGGACAATCTTTGCCGGAGAGATTGATATTTTGCTGAATTACAATACAATTCAACTTATCTGTAGAGATGACTTGAACTGATAATTTCAAGCTGCCAGCAGGGGCTGGTGTTTTCCTGATTGCTGGTGCTGAGTCAACCGAATGTCAGTCTGCCAAGATGCCGAGTGCAGAGTTGGCTGAGTCACCGAATTGGCCGAGTCGGCCGAGTTGGCCGAGTGCCGAGTCGGCCGAGACGCCGAGAGTCGAGTCGGCCGAGAAGCCGAGATACCGAGTGCCGAGTCGGCCGAGACGCCGAGTTGGCCGAAGTCGGCCGAGCCGAGAGTCGAGTCGCCGAGAGCCGCCGAGAGCCGAGTCGGCCGAGACACCGAGATGCCGAGTGCCGAGTCGGCCGAGACGCCGAGAGCCGAGTCGGCCAAGACACCGAGATGCCGAGATGGCCGAGATGGCCGAGTCGGCCGAGATGCCGAGATGCCGAGACGCCGAGATGGCCGAGTGCCGAGTCGGCCGAGACGCCGAGTGCTGAGTCGGCCGAGAGCAGAGAGCTGAGTCGGCTGAATGTCGAAACGCCGAGTGGCCGAGTCGCCGAGAGGATGATGTCGAGGCCTGCGTTCAACGCAGTTTCCTTAAAACAGATTCGTCCCCTCCGGCGGTGCTTAGAGGTCACGACGGACGTCTGTTTCCCAGGATACAACGACAGAACCGTGCTGACTGCCAAGCACAGGCAGATCGTGGCGAACTGAGACAGTACCCGAACGCTATCACAGAAGATCGGGTAAAAGGTGGATTTTCTGGATACTCCTCTTCGCTCAAGATTTGGACTCTTATATAGAGTTTCTCCGTATACGTTTGCATTCATGCCATTAACATTCATGCAATTCATGCATTCAATATGCATAACGTTCATGCATGACTAAATTGTATTTATGCATGAACGTTCATTTGAGCAAAAGAAAACATTATCAAGTGGCAAAATGTTGGTTCATTCGCTTGGGCAAATTTTGCCCTGACCGGTCTGACATTCGACGTGCGCAGGTCACGCTCGCACATAAATTACCTTGCGGGTAGTGCAATCCGGGCCCTGGATTTGCACCCCCCCTGCGCACCCACGCGTGAGAGAGAGCCTCTCTCCTTGCATTTGTTCACAACATCAATGCTTGTGACACAATATAAACCAACAACTAGGCCTTGAAACTCCCAATGTGGGACTATATTCCCATTCACAAAGGAGTCTCCTCCTTCCACCATCATTTATTTTCATTCAAATTTCCAACAACCTGTTCCTATAATGACAGAGTTGGTGAAGATTGCTATGCATACCTGGAACCTATCAATTAAAGATATAGCCCCAGCAAGCTCGGCAGGTAGAGCCATTGATAGGTGTGCTGCAAAAGCAAAAGCATCAGGAAACAAGCATGTGGAAAGCTGGAAGCTAAGCAGCTTTACTAGAGGCTTCAGATGTATGAATTTATAAAATACAATAAATGCAATAATGTGAATTGAGTAACAATGAAAAAGAAATCAATCAGCAACAATGTTCGCTTAATTTAATAATGAGATTTGCTTGGCAGAACAGCCTTATATTTGACTGAGGTAGACCAACTGCTATGTTGCACAATAGTTCCTTCAAGGAGTTAAACTGAAAATTCAGACGACCAATTTATACAGACCTTGTAGAACTACAAATCTTATGGCAGAGCTGTGTGAGAACGAGGCTGAAAAATCAGTGAACATCTCATGTTGGATAAGGTATACAATATACAACACAGTAACGTTTGGTAAGTTATCATAATTTAGCAAGCAATGTTTTTTTTCATCATTGATTCTGGTAAGTTACTAAAATATACCAAAGTTAACAATTGGATGATTACCACAAAAAAAGAATATATAGTAAGAGTCAAATAGCCTATCAATTGAAGCTATGGGTTCAAAGATGAGAAAATAGCTAAAAAATTAATTGGTCCACTTGTTTCATCTTGGACAAATTATTCTTCATAAAAGAGGGAGGAAAAAAAAATCTTTGTATCAATGTGGTGGGGAAGCTTGTAGATTGATGTAGCCCACTCCCACCCATAATTTGTAAACAAGCATTCAGAACTTCAAACAACAAGCGAGTCATGAAGGCTGTTAAGTTTTCTTTGCAGCTGGTATGATGACACAAGGAGTCCGAGCTGAAATTATTAAGAAAAAACTATTCAAAAAATCAAGAGAATTAAGTTTTTGTTCTGATTCTCATGTTGTATGAAAAAAAAGGTGAAGTATCAACTTACAGAGGAGCAAATAGGATCCATCACTATCATAACCATCCCCATTTACGCTGGCAGCAGAGACATGCAAAGGTGTCATATTGTCACTACTGGAGCTAAAGGATGATTGGCTTGCTCTAGTAACTTGTACTGTTGCAGAGGGATTATCAATAGCCTTTCCTCCTTGTGCACCACCTGCTGTTGATTCAGCTCGCTAATTTTCTGCCTTCAAACAGAAGCGGAGATGATTCTAAAGAACAATAAACTTCATGCTACATTAATCCTGCCGACCAGGCAAATGAAGTCTTTAGATGAAGTACTAGAAGGATTCATATAAAGCTAATCTCTTGTATTTACTTCAACCTCAAGAAAACCACCATAAATGATTGTTGCTGAAAAGAGGACCCTACGGGTACCCACAAAAGACATGCAGAAGTTACTAGTTTCTGGTGAAACTTCGAATTAGAAGGCATCACAAAGAGGAGGAGCTCAAGCAGCCAAAAGGACTCCATTACTCGCTATTTGTTTTTTCTTTCTATTATTATGCTTTGTTTGCATCCATCTATTTCTACAGCTGAATATATGCAAGGCCACATGAAGGCAAACTGATAGTCTAGTAGGTTTTCACTACAAGTCGAATAATATGCTATACCAAATAACATGAATAACAAATTATACCAAAGAATAGTAAAAAAATATCTTTAGAAAGAAAAGTATGCTTACAGTAATGGCTGGAATAATTATCGATCGGTAGGGAAAACAAAAATTTTCTGATTGAGAACCCATCAGATTTGTTGTCCAAAAGATGAAGTTTATGGACCATCAACTTCATAAGTTACACAAATCTTTGCACAGCAGAACTGTGCATATACAAATCTTAGTTTCAACTCTTGTGAAGATATTCACTAGTGTTTAGCAGGAAAAAACAGAGAATGCATAGCCATAGGCTGGATTTCAAGTTCCCTTTTCAGGAACCAAACGATGGTCCAACACAGCAAGAGGCACAGGCTTACAATTGCCCTGCTTCAAGTTTCATAACAGATCAGGTCAGGGAGGGAGCTGTCAACATATTCCAGTGCCCTTCTCTTGACATGTTCGATTGTTTCTTCGTCACCATGGGCTTTTTCATATTCCAGATACTTCTTGAAGAGGAACTACAAACAGAGACCAGCATGAAAATGAAGATAATGAACATCATGACAGAGAAGAGACCATATCCATCATTGATCACTAAATCAGGATGCATATTTATTCAGTTAGGCTAAGGAATATTTACCAATAGCATTTAAGTTCCTGATATGCAGAAACAATGGGGGGCAAAGAGTAATAAGCTGAAATGTGCTGTTGAAAAAATACAAATATGAAAACCCCTAAATCATTTTAAAAAATTGATCATGCCTTGCAAAGTAGAAATGTTCCTTCCACTAGTGGTAAAATTAAGCATAATGTACATGGAAGAGAAACAGTGGTTACAGACAAAACACCACTGAAGATTATGAACAGCACAACAAAACCAGCATATCCATATGGGAAAATCTACAGAGAAAATTAAATTCCTAACATAAAATATTCTCTTCTTCTGCAGCAAGTAGGATGAGGAATTACACTATTATCAAAATACCTGGATATGAGATGTAAGAAAAAAAATGTTAGTACATACAGTGTTGAAGACTTTACCTACACTGGTAACGAAATTAAGAATTTAAGCTACCTTAAAGTTCATGCAACACCATCAATGAATATAGATAGGATAATGAGACAATCATCAAAAGGTAATTTGGTTATTTAAATATTTATAGTTCTATCTCGATCTGACAATTCAAGGGAACACAAAAATTAAATGTATTTGAAGTGTATGTGCAATAGATTCTCTTCTGAGCCGGATTGGTAAATGATAATAGTAATAAACCACAATTTTAGGAATTGCTATAAAATATGATACAAAACAATAACAAACAAAAAACCCTTCAGGATATAAGGATTGATCTGAGACACCAGAAGTGATGTAAAGCACACACTAAAAACGACAGTGTTACCTTCATTTTCTTAGGAGGGAGACACCAGAAGTAAGGTTGTGCGAGATTATAAAAGAAGATCCCAGTCAGTTTGGAACATTAGTCTCAAGTAAAAAGGCTGGTGTTCCCGTTCCCAGTAAAATGGATGGACATTTTCTTCGAGAAAAGATCAATTTCTTGATGAAGCTGGGGTATATAGAGAACTCTGATGAAATGGCTAAAGCACTGAGCAAGTTTGTAGGAAGAGGAGACAAATTGCAAAAGCGATTTGACTTCTTAGTGAATACTGGACTCGATTGCAACAGTGTCTCTCAGATGCTTAGGGTAGTTCCTGCCATACTTAATCAGTCAATAGAGACACTTGAGAAAAAGATTGACTATCTTCTGAATCACTTGGGCTATTCAATCGAGTCACTCGTCCACTTTCCAGGATTTTTGAGCTACAGCATAGAGAAGATGAAGCTGAGGTTTACTATGCATGCTTGGATCATAGAAAGAAAGGTAATACCACCTAGAAAAAATATGAGAATCGGTAGCTCAAATGTGGCCTTGAGTACGATTCTCTCATGCTCAGACAAAAGGTTTGTGAAATCTGTTGTTAGTCTTCATCCCGACGGGCCTAATGAATGGGAGAAGTTGAAGAATTCCTTTGCATCGTAAGAATGTTCTTCAAAGTGGTAAAAGCAATGATCGGTTTCTGATGAGCTCTTATTCATCCTATGAGCGCGATAACAGCTTCTCTAAATTATAGATCTTGCCAAACCTTGTATCTTATTCACTTATTTGGCCATGTTCAGTTATTTTCTGGATTATTGGGGCACCATTTGTGGGACAGTTTGTGTCCCAGGGTCACAATGGCATCTTATTGACTTGTAGCATCTGAAAGTTTCTCATAATGATATAGCATCTCTGAGGTTGCAAGAAGCATTCCTTGTTTGTATAACTTTAGTTTTGTTAGTTATGAATTTCTCTGTAACAGAAAAACTAAAGTTCTTAAAATTGAATATAAAATACTCAAAATAACCTTTCTTACAGAAATAGTTTGCTTTTTTTCCCAGTATAAATGGAATTAAATATACTCTTGAAGATTTTCTAGTATCCAAGATTTTGCAGATAGCTAGTAAGCCTTTTTAACAGATGACAGTAGCACTGGTGATTTGTTTAATATACGTTAAGGTCAATTAAATGAACGGGTTTAAATAACTAATCAAACCATATGAATATATTTATATTTAATATGTTTTCACAATAAAATTTATAAATTATATGCATCAATAAATTTTTTATCAAATTTATAAGTATATAAAGAAGTATGAATAATAAAAAAGTTTATAATATCAAATTTATTAATCAACTAAATATATTTAAAAATATAAAAATTTTAAATAATTAAATAAATTAAAAAATATAAAAAATTTTAAACAATTAAATAAGTTCAAATACATAGCTCGATAATTTGAATGAAGTTTAAGCTCATTAAAAAAAAGGATTTCAATGTTAGAAAAAAACATTGGAATTTACTTTCAACAGCTTAAGATCTTCATAGATGAAAACGTGTCGTGTAATTTTGGAGGTCAATGGATTATAAACTTAAGTAATTTTAATTAGATTAATATATTAAAACAGGAATAAAATTAAAATAAAAAATAATTAAAATTTCTTTTCCCTTAATCTTCCTCTTCATGGGTTCTCACTCTTTTTCCAACAAGATTCAAAGTTTCCTTCTTTCTCTTCCCTCACCTCCTCCCCAATTCCCCCTCTAAACATACACACAGAAACTGACCATCTTTTTTGTGCTTTTGCCTTTGGATCTTTTTGGTAGTCATATAGAGCTTTCTCTTCATTTCATCAAAGAAGTCAAGAGGACCACCTAAAATAATAAATAAAACATTGGGAAAAAACAGATTAATTGATTATTGGTTTCTTACAGTAGCTTTCGAGCCACTCCATTGTCACACTCTTTGACCGCTCGAGTGATAATCCGATGACTCTTCAGTAAAAGGTGATATCCGCCATCTCAACGATCCCACATGGTCGATCACACGATCATATGTGAAGAGGTAAATCGGAAAGGTACAATTCACCCCTACGAAGGAGGACATTGCCTCGACTTTGTCGAAATTCGATCCTTGTCCACTTCAGTAAATCTGTCCTGCAGCAATCCGACAGCTCAATCTCATATAAGCTTCTTGGTATATCAAGAAGCATTGGTATAGGCTCTCATGTGAGTCCATCTCTCTATCTCCATAAAATGATTATAAAACTTGTGCACCATTTAAACCCCCTAAATATTTGGTGTTTATGTAGGTTATATGGGGCTGAGCCGTCGGATTATTGTAGAGCAGATTTGTTGAAATGGACAAGGATCGAATTTTAACGAAGTCGAGGAATGCCCTCCCTCGTAGTGGTCAACTATACCTTCTCAATTTACCTTTTCATAGATGATCATGTGGCCGACTATGTGAGACCGTTGAAGTGGTGAAGTTCATCTTTTGTTGAAGGGTCGTCGGATTATCACTCGAGTGGCCAAAGAGTGTGACAATGGAGTGGCTCGAAAGCTCCTGTAAGAAACCGATAATCAATTAATCTGTTTTTTCCCAATGTTTTATTTATTATTTTAGGTGGATCAGAGGACGTTAATAATACAAGATATCTCCTGCTGATCGCTCTGACCACCGCCATGGACGTTGATGCGGCCACCAATGCCGCCATCGCTGCCGCTAACGCTGCCGCAGCCGCCGCCGGCGCCAACGCCTGCGCATTCTCAGCTGCCGGGTCCGTGACGGCCGCCGCCGCCGCCAAAGCCTCCGCAACCTCAGCTGCCGGGTCCGTGACGGCCGCCGCCATCGCAGCCGCCTCCTCCATCGCCGGCGGTAGCGACCCCGATGCCATCGCCTCCGTTTGCATAGCCGCCAACGCAGCCGCAGCCGCCGCCGCTTCAATCATGGATGTCGTCTTCTTCGCCTGGGTCCCCGCCGGCCGCGGCCGCGGCCGAGGCCGAGGCCGTCCCCCCGATGCCATGACGGCCGCGGACGAGGGGGGGACGGCCTCGGCCTCGGCCGCGGCCGCGGCCGGCAGGGACCCAGGCGAAGAAGACGACATCGACGATCGAAGCGGCGGCGGCTGCGGCTGCGTTGGCGGCTATGCAAACGGAGGCGATGGCATCGGGGTCGCTACCGCCGGCGATGGCGGAGGCGGCTGCGATGGCGGCGGCCGTCACGGACCCGGCAGCTGAGGTTACAGAGGCGTTGGCGCCGGCGGCGGCTGCGGCAGCGTTAGCGGCAGCGATGGCGGCATTGGTGCCGCATCAACGTCCATGGCGACGGTACTCAGCTCGGGAATCGCAACGGGGCTCGAGCGGGTTTAAAAAGGCGAACAAAAAAACTTAACCTAAAAAGAGGGCTGGGCGCCCACTATAGCCCAATTATTCCAGAGGGCTGGGCTACAGCCCACTATAGCCCAATTTAATGAGTTGTTATGTGATGAACTTGGCTATTATTCACCATCATTATCAGTAAATTAATGATCCACTAGCTCATTGTGGGTAAAAATTTCATAGATGATCACTGCAGGCCGAGACGAGACAAAAGCCGCAGGTGACACCTTGACCTTAACTTTGATCTTGGGAAGACTCATAGAGGAGCCACATCACCTGCCTCGACTCCCCGCATCAGTAGTCATATAGAGCTTTCTCTTCATTCATCAAAGAAGCATCAGATTGATCAGCAGGAGATATCTTGTATTATTAACGTCCTCTGATTTTATTTATTATTTTAGGTGGATCAGAGGACGTTAATAATACAAGATATCTCCTGCTGATCAATCTGATGCTTCTTTGATGAATGAAGAGAAAGCTCTATATGACTACTGATGCGGGGAGTTGAGGCAGGTGATGTGGCTCCTCTATGAGTCTTCCCAAGGTCAAAGTTAAGGTCAAGGTGTCACCTGCGGCTTTTGTCTCGTCTCGGCCTGCAGTGATCATCTATGAAATTTTACCCACAATGAGCTAGTGGATCATTAATTTACTGATAATGATGGTGAATAATAGCCAAGTTCATCACATAACAACTCATTAAATTGGGCTATAGTGGGCTGTAGCCCAGCCCTCTGGAATAATTGGGCTATAGTGGGCGCCCAACCCTCTTTTTAGGTTAAGTTTTTTTGTTCGCCTTTTTAAACCCGCTCGAGCCCCGTTGCGATTCCCGAGCTGAGTACCGCCGCCATGGACGTTGATGCGGCCACCAATGCCGCCATCGCTGCCGCTAACGCTGCCGCAGCCGCCGCCGGCGCCAACGCCTCCGCAACCTCAGCTGCCGGGTCCGTGACGGCCGCCGCCGCCGCCAAAGCCTCCGCAACCTCAGCTGCCGGGTCCGTGACGGCCGCCGCCATCGCAGCCGCCTCCGCCATCGCCGGCGGTAGCGACCCCGATGCCATCGCCTCCGTTTGCATAGCCGCCAACGCAGCCGCAGCCGCCGCCGCTTCAATCATGGATGTCGTCTTCTTCGCCTGGGTCCCCGCCGGCCGCGGCCGCGGCCGAGGCCGAGGTCGTCCCCCCCGATCCGACGGCCGCGGACGAGGGGGGACGGCCTCGGCCTCGGCCGCGGCCGCGGCCGGCGGGGACCCAGGCGAAGAAGACGACATCCATGATTGAAGCGGCGGCGGCTGCGGCTGCGTTGGCGGCTATGCAAACGGAGGCGATGGCATCGGGGTCGCTACCGCCGGCGATGGGAGGGAGGCGGCTGGCGGCGGCGGCGGCCGTCACGGACCCGGCAGCTGAGGTTGCGGAGGCGTTGGCACGGCGGCGGCCGTCACGGACCCGGCAGGTGAGGTTGCGGCGTTGGCGCCGGCGGCGGCTGCGGCAGCGTTAGCGGCAGCGATGGCGGCATTGGTGGCCGCATCAACGTCCATGGCGACGGTACTCAGCTCGGGAATCGCAACGGGGCTCGAGCGGGTTTAAAAAGGCGAACAAAAAAACTTAACCTAAAAAGAGGGCTGGGCGCCCACTATAGCCCAATTATTCCAGAGGGCTGGGCTACAGCCCACTATAGCCCAATTTAATGAGTTGTTATGTGATGAACTTGGCTATTATTCACCATCATTATCAGTAAATTAATGATCCACTAGCTCATTGTGGGTAAAATTTCATAGATGATCACTGCAGGCCGAGACGAGACAAAAGCCGCAGGTGACACCTTGACCTTAACTTTGACCTTGGGAAGACTCATAGAGGAGCCACATCACCTGCCTCGACTCCCCGCATCAGTAGTCATATAGAGCTTTCTCTTCATTCATCAAAGAAGCATCAGATTGATCAGCAGGAGATATCTTGTATTATTAACGTCCTCTGATCCACCTAAAATAATAAATAAAACATTGGGAAAAAACAGATTAATTGATTATCGGTTTCTTACAGGAGCTTTCGAGCCACTCCATTGTCACATTCTTTGGCAACGAAGTTCATCTTTTGTTGATGGGTCGCCGGATTATCACTCGAGTGGCCAAAGAGTGTGACAATGGAGTGGCTCGAAAGCTCCTGTAAGAAACTGATAATCAATTAATCTGTTTTTTCCCAATATTTTATTTATTATTTTAGGTGGATCAGAGGACGTTAATAATACAAGATATCTCCTGCTGATCAATCTGATGCTTCTTTGATGAATGAAGAGAAAGCTCTATATGACTACTGATGCGGGGAGTCGAGGCAGGTGATGTGGCTCCTCTATGAGTCTTCCCAAGGTCAAAGTTAAGGTGTCACCTGCGGCTTTTGTCTCGTCTCGGCCTGCAGTGATCATCTATGAAATTTTACCCACAATGAGCTAGTGGATCATTAATTTACTGATAATGATGGTGAATAATAGCCAAGTTCATCACATAACAACTCATTAAATTGGGCTATAGTGGGCTGTAGCCCAGCCCTCTGGAATAATTGGGCTATAGTGGGCGCCCAGCCCTCTTTTTAGGTTAAGTTTTTTTGTTCGCCTTTTTAAACCCGCTCGAGCCCCGTTGCGATTCCCGAGCTGAGTACCGCCGCCATGGACGTTGATGCGGCCACCAATGCCGCCATCGCTGCCGCTAACGCTGCCGCAGCCGGCGCCAACGCCTGCGCATTCTCAGCTGCCGGGTCCAACGGCCGCCGCCGCCGCCAAAGCCTCCGCAACCTCAGCTGCCGGGTCCGTGACGGCCGCCGCCATCGCAGCCGCCTCCTCCATCGCCGGCGGTAGCGACCCCGATGCCATCGCCTCCGTTTGCATAGCCGCCAACGCAGCCGCAGCCGCCGCCGCTTCAATCATGGATGTCGTCTTCTTCGCCTGGGTCCCCGCCGGCCGCGGCCGAGGCCGAGGCCGCCGTCCCCCCGTGCCGCGGCCATCGGACGACGGGGGGGGGACGGGCTCGGCCTCGGCCTCGGCCGCGGCCGGCGGGGACCCAGGCGAAGAAGACGACATCCATGATTGAAGCGGCGGCGGCTGCGGCTGCGTTGGCGGCTATGCAAACGGAGGCGATGGCATCGGGGTCGCTACCGCCGGCGATGGCGGAGGCGGCTGCGATGGCGGCGGCCGTCACGGACCCGGCAGCTGAGGTGGCGGCGGCGGCGGTCGTGTAGAGGCGTTGGCGCCGGCGGCGGCTGCGGCAGCGTTAGCGGCAGCGATGGCGGCATTGGTGCCCGCATCAACGTCCATGGCGGCGGTACTCAGCTCGGGAATCGCAACGGGGCTCGAGCGGGTTTAAAAAGGCGAACAAAAAAACTTAACCTAAAAAGAGGGCTGGGCGCCCACTATAGCCCAATTATTCCAGAGGGCTGGGCTACAGCCCACTATAGCCCAATTTAATGAGTTGTTATGTGATGAACTTGGCTATTATTCACCATCATTATCAGTAAATTAATGATCCACTAGCTCATTGTGGGTAAAAATTTCATAGATGATCACTGCAGGCCGAGACGAGACAAAAGCCGCAGGTGACACCTTGACCTTAACTTTGACCTTGGGAAGACTCATAGAGGAGCCACATCACCTGCCTCGACTCCCCGCATCAGTAGTCATATAGAGCTTTCTCTTCATTCGTCAAAGAAGCATCAGATTGATCAGCAGGAGATATCTTGTATTATTAACGTCCTCTGATCCACCTAAAATAATAAATAAAACATTGGGAAAAAACAGATTAATTGATTATCGGTTTCTTACAGGAGCTTTCGAGCCACTCCATTGTCACATTCTTTGGCAACGAAGTTCATCTTTTGTTGAAGGGTCGTCGGATTATCACTCGAGTGGCCAAAGAGTGTGACAATGGAGTGGCTCGAAAGCTCCTGTAAGAAACTGATAATCAATTAATCTGTTTTTTCCCAATATTTTATTTATTATTTTAGGTGGATCAGAGGACGTTAATAATACAAGATATCTCCTGCTGATCAATCTGATGCTTCTTTGATGAATGAAGAGAAAGCTCTATATGACTACTGATGCGGGGAGTCGAGGCAGGTGATGTGGCTCCTCTATGAGTCTTCCCAAGGTCAAAGTTAAGGTCAAGGTGTCACCTGCGGCTTTTGTCTCGTCTCGGCCTGCAGTGATCATCTATGAAATTTTACCCACAATGAGCTAGTGGATCATTAATTTACTGATAATGATGGTGAATAATAGCCAAGTTTATCACATAACAACTCATTAAATTGGGCTATAGTGGGCTGTAGCCCAGCCCTCTGGAATAATTGGGCTATAGTGGGCGCCCAGCCTCTTTTTAGGTTAAGTTTTTTTGTTCGCCTTTTTAAACCCGCTCGAGCCCCGTTGCGATTCCCGAGCTGAGTACCACCGCCATGGACGTTGATGCGGCCACCAATGCCGCCATCGCTGCCGCTAACGCTGCCGCAGCCGCCGCGCGGCCGCCAACGCGGGTCCGTGACGGCCGCCGCCGCCGCCAAAGCCTCCGCAACCTCAGCTGCCGGGTCCGTGACGGCCGCCGCCATCGCAGCCGCCTCCTCCATCGCCGGCGGTAGCGACCCCGATGCCATCGCCTCCGTTTGCATAGCCGCCAACGCAGCCGCAGCCGCCGCCGCTTCAATCATGGATGTCGTCTTCTTCGCCTGGGTCCCCGCCGGCCGCGGCCGAGGCCGAGGCCGAGGCCGTCCCCCTCGTCCGCGGCCGTCATGGCATCGGGGGGGACGGCCTCGGCCTCGGCCGCGGCCGCGGCCGGCGGGGACCCAGGCGAAGAAGACGACATCCATGATTGAAGCGGCGGCGGCTGCGGCTGCGTTGGCGGCTATGCAAACGGAGGCGATGGCATCGGGGTCGCTACCGCCGGCGATGGCGGAGGCGGCTGCGATGGCGGCGGCCGTCACGGACCCGGCAGCTGAGGTTGCAGAGGCGTTGGCGCCGGCGGCGGCTGCGGCAGCGTTAGCGGCAGCGATGGCGGCATTGGTGGCCGCATCAACGTCCATGGCGACGGTACTCAGCTCGGGAATCGCAACGGGGCTCGAGCGGGTTTAAAAAGGCGAACAAAAAAACTTAACCTAAAAAGAGGGCTGGGCGCCCACTATAGCCCAATTATTCCAGAGGGCTGGGCTACAGCCCACTATAGCCCAATTTAATGAGTTGTTATGTGATGAACTTGGCTATTATTCACCATCATTATCAGTAAATTAATGATCCACTAGCTCATTGTGGGTAAAAATTTCATAGATGATCACTGCAGGCCGACACGAGACAAAAGCCGCAGGTGACACCTTGACCTTAACTTTGACCTTGGGAAGACTCATAGAGGAGCCACATCACCTGCCTCGACTCCCCGCATCAGTAGTCATATAGAGCTTTCTCTTCATTCATCAAAGAAGCATCAGATTGATCAGCAGGAGATATCTTGTATTATTAACGTCCTCTGATCCACCTAAAATAATAAATAAAACATTGGGAAAAAATAGATTAATTGATTATCGGTTTCTTACAGGAGCTTTCGAGCCACTCCATTGTCACATTCTTTGGCAACGAAGTTCATCTTTTGTTGAAGGGTCGCCGGATTATCACTCGAGTGGCCAAAGAGTGTGACAATGGAGTGGCTCGAAAGCTCCTGTAAGAAACTGATAATCAATTAATCTGTTTTTTCCCAATATTTTATTTATTATTTTAGGTGGATCAGAGGACGTTAATAATACAAGATATCTCCTGCTGATCAATCTGATGCTTCTTTGATGAATGAAGAGAAAGCTCTATATGACTACTGATGCGGGGAGTCGAGGCAGGTGATGTGGCTCCTCTATGAGTCTTCCAAGGTCAAAGTTAAGGTCAAGGTGTCACCTGCGGCTTTTGTCTCGTCTCGGCCTGCAGTGATCATCTATGAAATTTTACCCACAATGAGCTAGTGGATCATTAATTTACTGATAATGATGGTGAATAATAGCCAAGTTCATCACATAACAACTCATTAAATTGGGCTATAGTGGGCTGTAGCCCAGCCCTCTGGAATAATTGGGCTATAGTGGGCGCCCAGCCCTCTTTTTAGGTTAAGTTTTTTTGTTCGCCTTTTTAAACCCGCTCGAGCCCCATTGCGATTCCCGAGCTGAGTACCGCCGCCATGGACGTTGATGCGGCCACCAATGCCGCCATCGCTGCCGCTAACGCTGCCGCAGCCGCCGGCGCCAACGCCTGCGCATTCTCAGCTGCCGGGTCCGTGACGGCCGCCGCCGCCGCCAAAGCCTCCGCAACCTCAGCTGCCGGGTCCGTGACGGCCGCCGCCATCGCAGCCGCCTCCTCCATCGCCGGCGGTAGCGACCCCGATGCCATCGCCTCCGTTTGCATAGCCGCCAACGCAGCCGCAGCCGCCGCCGCTTCAATCATGGATGTCGTCTTCTTCGCCTGGGTCCCCGCCGGCCGCGGCCGAGGCCGAGGCCGTCCCCCCCTCGTCCGCGGCCGTCATGGCATCGGGGGGGACGGCCTCGGCCTCGGCCGCGGCCGGCGGGGACCCAGGCGAAGAAGACGACATCCATGATTGAAGCGGCGGCGGCTGCGGCTGCGTTGGCGGCTATGCAAACGGAGGCGATGGCATCGGGGTCGCTACCGCCGGCGATGGCGGAGGCGGCTGCGATGGCGGCGGCCGTCACGGACCCGACAGCTGAGGTTGTAGAGGCGTTGGCGCCGGCGGCGGCTGCGGCAGCGTTAGCGGCAGCGATGGCGGCATTGGTGGCCGCATCAACGTCCATGGCGGCGGTACTCAGCTCGGGAATCGCAACGGGGCTCGAGCGGGTTTAAAAAGGCGAACAAAAAAACTTAACCTAAAAAGAGGGCTGGGCGCCCACTATAGCCCAATTATTCCAGAGGGCTGGGCTACAGCCCACTATAGCCCAATTTAATGAGTTGTTATGTGATGAACTTGGCTATTATTCACCATCATTATCAGTAAATTAATGATCCACTAGCTCATTGTGGGTAAAATTTCATAGATGATCACTGCAGGCCGAGACGAGACAAAAGCCGCAGGTGACACCTTGACCTTAACTTTGACCTTGGGAAGACTCATAGAGGAGCCACATCACCTGCCTCGACTCCCCGCATCAGTAGTCATATAGAGCTTTCTCTTCATTCATCAAAGAAGCATCAGATTGATCAGCAGGAGATATCTTGTATTATTAACGTCCTCTGATCCACCTAAAATAATAAATAAAACATTGGGAAAAAACAGATTAATTGATTATCGGTTTCTTACAGGAGCTTTCGAGCCACTCCATTGTCACACTCTTTGGCCACTCGAGTGATAATCCGACGACCCTTCAACAAATTATCACTCGAGTGGCCAAAGAGTGTGACAATGGAGTGGCTCGAAAGCTCCTGTAAGAAACCGATAATCAATTAATCTGTTTTTTCCCAATGTTTTATTTATTATTTTAGGTGGATCAGAGGACGTTAATAATACAAGATATCTCCTGCTGATCAATCTGATGCTTCTTTGATGAATGAAGAGAAAGCTCTATATGACTACTGATGCGGGGAGTCGAGGCAGGTGATGTGGCTCCTCTATGAGTCTTCCCAAGGTCAAAGTTAAGGTCAAGGTGTCACCTGCGGCTTTTGTCTCGTCTCGGCCTGCAGTGATCATCTATGAAATTTTACCCACAATGAGCTAGTGGATCATTAATTTACTGATAATGATGGTGAATAATAGCCAAGTTCATCACATAACAACTCATTAAATTGGGCTATAGTGGGCTGTAGCCCAGCCCTCTGGAATAATTGGGCTATAGTGGGCGCCCAGCCCTCTTTTTAGGTTAAGTTTTTTTGTTCGCCTTTTTAAACCCGCTCGAGCCCCGTTGCGATTCCCGAGCTGAGTACCGCCGCCATGGACGTTGATGCGGCCACCAATGCCGCCATCGCTGCCGCAGCCGCCGCCGGCGCCAACGCCTCCGCAACCTCAGCTGCCGGGTCCGTGACGACCGCCGCCGCCGCCAAAGCCTCCGCAACCTCAGCTGCCGGGTCCGTGACGGCCGCCGCCATCGCAGCCGCCTCCGCCATCGCCGGCGGTAGCGACCCCGATGCCATGACGGCCGCGGACGAGGGGGGGACGGCCTCGGCCTCGGCCTCGGTCGCGGCCGCGGCCGGCGGGGACCCAGGCGAAGAAGACGACATCCATGATTGAAGCGGCGGCGGCTGCGGCTGCGTTGGCGGCTATGCAAACGGAGGCGATGGCATCGGGGTCGCTACCGCCGGCGATGGCGGAGGCGGCTGCGATGGCGGCGGCGGCGGCCGTCACGGACCCGGCAGCTGAGGTTGCGGAGGCTTTGGCGGCGGCGGCGGCCGTCACGGACCCGGCAGCTGAGGTTGCGGAGGCGTTGGCGCCGGCGGCGGCTGCGGCAGCGATGGCGGCATTGGTGGCCGCATCAACGTCCATGGCGGCGGTACTCAGCTCGGGAATCGCAACGGGGCTCGAGCGGGTTTAAAAAGGCGAACAAAAAAACTTAACCTAAAAAGAGGGCTGGGCGCCCACTATAGCCCAATTATTCCAGAGGGCTGGGCTACAGCCCACTATAGCCCAATTTAATGAGTTGTTATGTGATGAACTTGGCTATTATTCACCATCATTATCAGTAAATTAATGATCCACTAGCTCATTGTGGGTAAAATTTCATAGATGATCACTGCAGGCCGAGACGAGACAAAAGCCGCAGGTGACACCTTGACCTTAACTTTGACCTTGGGAAGACTCATAGAGGAGCCACATCACCTGCCTCGACTCCCCGCATCAGTAGTCATATAGAGCTTTCTCTTCATTCATCAAAGAAGCATCAGATTGATCAGCAGGAGATATCTTGTATTATTAACGTCCTCTGATCCACCTAAAATAATAAATAAAACATTGGGAAAAAACAGATTAATTGATTATCGGTTTCTTACAGGAGCTTTCGAGCCACTCCATTGTCACACTCTTTGGCCACTCGAGTGATAATCCGACGACCCTTCAACAAAAGATGAACTTCACCACTTCAACGGTCTCACATAGTCGGCCACATGATCATCTATGAAAAGGTAAATTGAGAAGGTATAGTTGACCACTACGAGGGAGGGCATTCCTCGACTTCGTTAAAATTCGATCCTTGTCCATTTCAACAAATCTGCTCTACAATAATCCGACGGCTCAGCCCCATATAACCTACATAAACACCAAATATTTAGGGGGTTTAAATGGTGCACAAGTCTTATAATCATTTTATGGAGATAGAGAGATGGACTCACATGAGAGCCTATACCAATGCTTCTTGATATACCAAATAAAACAGTGTAATACCTAAAAAGATCAAATACCGGAAAGATTAACAATAGGCCCCAAAATCTTTAAAATGGCCCTAAAATTTTCAAACTTTTGTCATTTCACACGTACTGTTCGCTATTAAACTCGAAAATGCAATGAATTTCAATAGGGTGCATCTAAGCTGCGAATCAACTGAAGGATACTGATATTGTCGATGATGTTTACCAGAAACTTACAAAGTAATGAATCGTTTGACAAAAGCTTGCCGTGCTTCTAATAAACCAAAATACTTCAGCAGGACTCCATGGATTCTTATGAGCATCAACATTGTTGGGCCATGGATTCTTAACCTGCAAGCAAAAATCATTTTAAAAAAAATCTTGCTAATCAAGTAGGAACGATGAGATGCTTATAACATTACCTTGCCTAGCTCAGTGAGTATAGGAGGAACAACTTCATACAATTTTGAAACCTACAAATGAAATTTCACAGGAAGATGGCTCAATTTTGTTCCAATCCTTTTTTCTAGCAAAATCAATGACAGAAAAGTTTAACGGATTAACCAGCTTAAAAAGTGGATCATCTGGCAAATGCTTCAGAGCAAATTCTCTTTGGCAAGTATATCTTGGATCTGTCTTTCATAACACTCCATGGCCTGTAGCATAGGAATTGAAATTCAGAACAGAAACACTATTTAAATCGTCAATCCAAGACAACATCCAACAAATTATAAAAAACGGTCAAGGCATTATATTCCCTTCGCAATGAGACAATTAAACTTGTGCCTTTTCCAATCCATCACTCATATATTGTAGTACCTTGCCACTTTTCAAGGTTTTCCAGACATATATAGTCCTTCAATTGATCTGTAGTGATATCCTCTCCACACTCTTTTTACAAGAGATTCAATCAATAGAACTTCCTGCACAATAACCAAAAAGAAAAAGTGAAGCCACAGACTTCTTTTCAAGATGATAAGAATCATAACAGATAACAACTACTAACTACTAACATAAAGCAATTGACTATGGTATTTTTCAGCATTCACTTGTACAAAAAAAAAAAAAACTACAGTACTGCAAATATTGTAGTGAAATAAATGGTATATATATACGATGAAGAAGACAATATTATTGGTGCAGGAAGTACTAGATGATCGAACCTTAGTTTTGATGATGGCACGAGGTTCAAATTAAGTGTGTGTTGTGTACTGACCAGCTTATCTAGTGTGCAGGGAGCACGAAAAAGTTCTAGTTGAGGCTAGGCAAAGTAAGTCCTAGTTGCGGCTAGGCAAAGGCAAGTCCTGGTTTGGAGGATCAGACAGAAGTTTTAGCAAGATCAAGTGCACCAGGTGCAAGTCCAGGCAGGTCAGGAGGACCGGAAAACATGGCAGAAATCCAGCTAAGTTAGGAGGACCAGATGCTTGGTGGAAGTCTAGACGGTCAGGTGGACCGGTAGCCTAGTAGCAAATCCTGGGGGTCGAGAATCATGGCTAAGCAGGAAGTCCAACAAGTCTGGAGACTTGGTGGAAGTCTAGACGGTCAGGTGGACCGGTAGCCTAGTAGCAAATCCCGGGGGTCGAGAATCATGGCTAAGCAGGAAGTCCAACAAGTCTGGAGAACTTGTTGGCAAATCAGGTAAATTCTCCCAAGTGGAGTGGGTAAGGACGCGTTCCCGAAGTGGAATAGTAGGCATCGGT
Source organism: Curcuma longa (assembly GCF_044706935.1). NCBI lineage: Eukaryota > Viridiplantae > Streptophyta > Magnoliopsida > Zingiberales > Zingiberaceae > Curcuma > Curcuma longa. The sequence goes on from NC_133878.1 coordinate 5,593,732, forward strand.
CTAACTCAGGGTTTCACTGGAAACTTGAAGTTAAGACCATTTAACAATTTGAAAACTGTTAATCCAATTCTGTTATTTTGGTTTTTGAACTAACTTGTAATGCAGATTGGAGAGGCGAGAATTTTGACTCTGGGCTACTCTATCCTGAATCCAGGCGACCGGAGGTCCAGAATCTAGGTGACTATGGTTCGGATAATCGCAGCGGCAGTCAAAGTTCATCCAGAACTTCCACGTTAGCACGGAGTTGCCTGGAAAGGGAATCCAGTCGACTGAAAGTGTCGGATCAGCAGCGTCGATGGCGGATCGGCAGACGTCGTGGAGGCGCCCGGAAGGGGAATCCAAGCGCCCGGAAAGCCTTATAAAAGAACGTTGACAGAAAGCTTCTGTACATCAATTCAAAGCATTCCATAGCAACCCGACGGCAGTCTGCGCACAAAGGATCACCTTAGAAGTCGTTGTAATGCTGGAGTTCGCACCGCAAGCTTCATCTCATTCTCCGATTTGGATAATGATTTATTGTATGCATTTAATTTTTACGATAAAGATTTTATCGTAATTCTGTTTTGTAAATCGTTACAACTCCTCTCCGTAAAGAAGGAGTTAATTAGTGGATTGCCCATATGTAGACGATCAAAGATCGTGGGCCTTGGAATAACAGTTTGTGGTTGTGAACCAAGTAAAAAAGGATTGTGTTCTTCTTATTATGTTTGTGACTCTTGTTTTCCGCTGCAACATTCTCTAATTTATGAACGAACGAAAATATTCAGCGAATTTACGAAAATCGGGAAAATGCTAAAAGATAGCGCTATTCACCCACCCCCTCTAGCGCTCTCTACGATCGTACAAATATAAGTACCTGATTGGCTAAGCCATAAAGAGGTCCAGCTACACCATTCAACACAGCTGCAAATGATAGGTAGGATCTGGAAGAGCAATGCCCACCTGAATGCTTAAGAATGATTTGTAAGGGAAAGGATCGTGTAGATATAACAATCGGACAAGATGTCAAAGTTAATATTTATCTTTAGTGTTGAATATCAGAGAAAAGTAATAAATAATAATGCTCTCATTTACCAGATGAGCAGTGTGAGCACTAACATTCCCACCCTCATGATCACTGAGAATTATATAAATCACAATGTTAATATAAAGAGAAATCACAAGAAACACCAACATAAATTTGAGCAATTAAACAGATTAGTCACCTGTGGATTGTTACATAAAGTCTCATCAACTCAAGCATTTTGAGATCATCAAAAACCAAGCATGCGATAAAAATTAGCTGCATGATCCAGAGAATTGTCTGGAGGTATGATTCCACCATCCTTGTAAATTCTGAATAATATAACACAACAAACCTATCAATATGTAAACACAGATCTATAGGAAGTTGACTCTAACATCTAGAAGAGTGAAATTAATTTCTGTCTAAAATATCAAAATTAAGGCAGCTTGTTATAAAAGATAGCATGTGAAATCAAGTCCACCAAAATATTAATAAAAAGGATATACAAGGAAAGAAAGAGGAAAAAGGTGACAAAACAAAGAAGAAATTCTAGAAAAAATCGTATGTCTTTCATTAAGAGAATTACAATATATATACATCAATACATTCCTTGATCTTAGGGTCTGAAATAGTAAACATAATCAGATCCCTTAATCTTAGACCTATTATAAGAAAATTTACGGCAGTAATTGCAACAAGAATAATAAATACCTTCAAGAGGAAATCAAGGGATCTTGAGGAGGATCTTGAGGAGGAAATTAAGGGATATGCAACTAAAAAAGAAAGGAAAGATGAATATATTGACACCCCCCCCCCCCCCCCCCTCAAATTGATGTGGATAAGTTAATCAGCATCAATTTGCTACTTAGAAACATGTGTCGTTGGCGTGTCAACACTTTTGTAAAGACATCTGCTATTTGAAGATCAGTAGTAAGATGAGGGAGAGTGATAACACCCTTTGTAAATGCCTCTCTGATAAAATGACAGTCCACCTCTATATGCTTTGTGCGTTCATGATATACTGGATTTGCAATTATATGAATAACACTAGTATTATTACCATGAAGTGGAGTAGGATTGGTCGGAGAAAATCCAAGTTCAGAAAGAAGACCACGTAACCACACAATTTCAGAACAAACAGCAGATATAGCCCTATATTCAGCCTCCGTGGAAGATTTAGAGACACAATTCTGCTTCCTATACTTCCAAGAAATCAAGGCACCTCCAAGAAAAATGCACCACCCTGTTGTAGATTTTCTAGTATCTGGGCATCCAGCCCAATCTGCATCACTATAGGCAGTTAAATGAAGAGCAGATTTTCTAAGAAAAAATAATCCACGATTAGGTGATCCAATTAAGTATCGAATAATACGACGGACTGCAACAAGATGAAGATGTCGAGGTGAGTGCATAAATTTACTAACTATATGAACAACATATGAGATATCGGGCCTTGTAATTGTTTGGTAGATAAGACTACCAACAAGTTGTCTGTATAAAAATGGATCAGGTAAAATCTCGCCTTCATCTTTTCGGTATTTCACATTCACTTCCATTGGCATATCAACAGCAGTAGCATTCTTTAAATCAGCTAGCTCAATGAGATCTTGAATATATTTATGTTGATTTAAGAACAAACCATGATATCAAGAATGAACCTCCAGTCCCAAAAAATATATGAGACGCCCAAGATCTTTCATTTGAAATGTACTATGCAACATTTCTTTAAGCTTAGTTATCAGTTCCTTGTCATTGTTGGTGATGATAATATCATCAACATAGACTAAGAGAAAGACCATTCCAGTAGTTGTCTTGTGAAAGAAGAGTGAGGAATCATATTGACTTTGTGTGAAAGAGAAAGTGAGAAGAGTACTGCAAAATTTTTCAAACCAAGCTCTAAGTGCCTGCTACAAAGAGCGTTTTAGCTTGCAAACTTCATGGGAAGCCATCATTTCCATACCAGGTGGAAGTTTCATGTAAATTTCTTCTTTAAGGTCCTCATTTAGGAAGACATTTTTTACGTCCATTTGATGTAAAGACCAAGATTGAGAGGATGCAATAGCAAGAATAGTTCTCACCGTAGTCATCTTAGCAACTGATGCAAATGTTTCTTCATAATTGAGGCCATATTCTTGTTTATTGCCAAGAGCAACCAAACGAGCTTTATATCTATCTAGAGAGCCATCAGACTTAAGTTTTACAGTATAAATCCACTTACTACCAATGAGCTTAACATTTGGAGGACAAGAAACAATATCTCAAGTATGATTCTCTTTAAGCGCTTAAATTTCTGCTTCCATTGCTTGTTGCCAACACTCATGTTCCATAGCTTGCTTATAACAAGTGGGAATAGAAATAGAAGACAAGGTAGTGGACATGGCCACAGGAGTTGAAAAACCATACCTTTCAGGAGGTTTGCGAGGTCTAGAACTTCTTCGAAGAAGATTTGGATCATTAGATATGGGTAGAATAGGATCAAATGCCATGGGAAGATGTGAAGGAACTTCAGTGAGACCTGTAGAAGAATTAGATGCAGGTGTAGTACGCCTATGGTAAACAAAACCAAGTTTAAACCTTTGTACTGGTGTTGGCGATTGAGAAAAATGCGGCAAAGTAGATAGAGAGGAAAATTCGGGAGTCTGGATTGAGAAAAATGCGACTAAAGAAGTATTGATTTTCAAAAAAATGACATTCCTAGAGACACGAGTTTGTCGAGCATGAGGATCATAACAAAGAAATCCTTTTTGGGTTCCAGCATATCCTAAGAAAGCACACTTGATAGATTGAACAGTAAATTTATTTCTCTCATGTGCAGGGAGGTGAACAAAACAAACACATCCAAAAATGTGAAGATTAGAATAATTTGGTGTATGTCTAAACAAACGAAAAAATGGAGAATCATCATTTAAGTTGGAAGATGGTAATCTATTAATCAAATAAATAGCAGTAGACAAAGCCTCACACCAAAAATGAGAAGGAACACAAGACTCAATTAGAAGAGTACGAACAACATCAAGAAGATGACGATTCTTTCTTTCAGCCACACCGTTTTGTTGTGGAGTGAAAGGACAAGAACGTTGTGATTGATTCCATGACTTTGAAGAAAAGATTGAAATTCATTTAACATATATTCATCACCTGAATCGGATTGCAAGATTTTGATTTTGGCAGAAAATTGTGTTTCAACTAAAGCAAGAAATACTTTAAACACAGAGAAAACCTCACTCGTAGATCGAAGAAAATATACCCAAGTAAAGCAAGTGAAGTCATCAATGAAGGTAACAAAGTATTTGTAGTGTTCATGAGAAATTACAGGTGCAATACGCCATACATCACTATGTACCAGTTCAAAAAGTTTAATTGTGCAGGTTTTATGTAATGGAAAAGGAAGTGTTTTGTTTTTACCTAGTTTGCAAGATGCACAATCAACAATATCATTATTAGAAGAAGTCGAATTTTTATTTCCAAGTAAACCGGATTTAAGCAAGACTTGAAGTACATGGGAATTAGGATGTCCTAAGTGTCTATGCCACACCTGATTATCACATTGAGCAAGATTACAAGCAATAGAATTCGACACCGGAGAGGGAGATGGAAGTAAAGAAAAAAGACGTCCCACTTTAGGTCCCGTCACGATTATCTTCCCGGACACTTGATCTTGCACAAGACAACCAGAATTTGAGAATTGAACAGTACAATTATTGTCAACTAATTGGTCGACAGATAGAAGATTAGTGGACAACTTAGGAGACACAAATATAGTATTTAAAGAGGCTGAGAGATCACCAACAGCTGTTATGAGTAAGGAATTACCATCGGCAATATGAATCTGAAGATCTCCATTATATTTTTCAACATTATATAAAAATAAGGGAGTGTTGGTCATGTGATTGGAAGCAGCAAAATCAAAATACCATGGCTTAGAATTAGAATATTTGTTACCTGAAAAACATAAAGCAGAAAGGGCAGAAATTATCATTTGTTGGACCATTTTAGGAGTAATAGAAGGCTAACCAGGATTAGGAGTATTCGAGGAACCAACTGAGACATTATAGGCTGTTTCAGATTTCTTTGGAGGCCGAATGGAACAATCTTTGATGATATGCCCTGGTTTCTTACAATAGTTGCAAAATTTCTTAGTACAATTAGTAACAATGTGCCCAAATCCTTTATAGCTATAGCACTGGACATTAGTCATGTCTCTTCCTCCTTTAGACCTTGATGAGTTAGGGTTTGTATGCATTTTAATCGATTCATTTTTGGGTTTTTGCATGAAAATAAATTATTAAATGAATCGATTTGATTATATTTCTGTCATGTGGTATAATTGAAGGTTTGATTATAATTTCTGCAATTTTATGGCAAATTTTACATTAATTGAGTTTATTTGATTTTAGGGCTCAAATCAGATTAAGTTCAAGCTCAATCGTGGTCAAATCGAGCCAATTTGCCCAAATTGATCAAGCCAACATGGAGGACATGACCTAGATCAAGCCCGATCAAGATCCTTCAAATTTTTGGAAGCCCTAGACTGCCCTAAAGCCCTAGATCAAGCCCTGACCATCAGATTCAAAATGGACGGTCCAGATCATCAGATTAATCAGCCGGTATATAAGCTGGGATTTAATCGATGAACAGTGGCGATCGTCCCCGACGCAGCTCCTCTGCTCGGCGACGTAGCAGCACAGGGCACCCCATTTCCACCCAAACTTCCTCCATTGCACTCCTTGATCTTTGAAGAGTCCAACACCGGCCGATTGGGTATATTCCGGCGGCTGGATTTAGCGCGACGGCGAGGGTCTCACCGGCGGTGCTGAGCTCTGTTTTCGCGTTTTCCGGCGTTCAGTTGTACAATCCGAGCCCCCGGTTCGCGGAGGGGTTCTCCTAGGATCGTGGAGTTTCCTTGTATTAACAGAAGCATCATCGGAGCACGTAGAAGACGGAAATCCCGTTTTGCCAGCTGAAAAGAGGTCTGCACAGCCTGATTTTCGTTCGGAGAGGGTTTTTCCGACGTTTTTCTGGGTTTGGGCAGCAAGAAAACACACAAGAGACCGGCGTGGAAGATTCCAATTGGATTCAATAGCTTGTTTGACACCAAGCTAAGGAGAAGCAATCGGAAGAAGAATGGCTGGATGCATTTTCTGTATTTCTGAACATTCGATTACCTGTTCCTTTTTACTGCATTTTAGGCTATCACTGCTAATTGTTTGAGTTTTTTTGGTTTCTAATGCTAAGTTTAGTTGTTGTTTTTCTTTTGGATTTAATCTATTTCATTAGCTTGCATTTCTTGATCAGTTTCTGATAAATTAGGTTTCTGTCTACACTGTTCCGTGCCATCTTTTGCTGTCGCGTATCAGTTTGTTAGGGATTATTGGTTTAAGCATGGATGTCGTTGATAGCTAATGGGAGTGGTTAGTTAAATGGAATAATTAGCTTCACTTTGCTAAGGAATTAGGTTAGCCTCATAGTGCACTGTTTCGTATCAGTATTGTGCAGGTATCTGTTTGTTCGAGTTTAATTGGTTAATGGATTCAGCTGTTGTCAATTGAATTTGGATAATTGAATTGTAATTAGATTTATTCCCTTGAACTTCAATTTGTTGCATGAGCATGGTTTGTGTATTGTCCTTGTTTTATTTTCTCCGAATTGCATTAACTGTTCAGCCTTTTACTTCATTACCTTGGTGATTTTTAGAGCTTACATACCTTGGTTCATTAGCTTCATCTTTAAATTAGGGAATTGCATTCTTCATTTGTTTGCTAATTTTAATTTGCATTTCATTTAAAAACCCCAAAACCCCCATTTTTATTGAAAACCCAAAAAGAACGACACAAAAGCTTGAGTTAAACAACTTTTCTACTATCCCTTGGAAAAATACGACTCGAGTCCCCTATACTTCGTTTGTTTGAATTTATTGTGGGTTTTCGATAAATCTATAAATTCTAATTTGCAACCCTACTCGTGACACATATCAAATCTAGGGTTGTCAAACCTCCCTTGAGCAGCGTAGGCAACGGGAATTGGAGTAGAATTTTGAGCATTCTGCTCCATGACTGCCTGTGTGATGAGCCGTTGTTCTTCCGTAAAAAGCTCTCCACAAATATCCAACGAAGGAACTGATTCTCTGTTCATCATATTTGACCTGATTGCTTCAAAATCCTTAACTTCATTAAAAAATAATCACGCTTACTAGTCTCAAGTACACTTTGAATAACAAACAATCCTTCGAGAGGTACACTTGCATACACAATATCAGTGTACTTAGCCCAAAGATTCTCAAAGGAAGAATAAAACTCTTGGATTGACATACTTCCTTAACTGAGTTAACTCAACTCAAGTTCCAATTGAAATCTTCGTGCTGTATTGTTTTGGTTGTAAACTTTCTTCAAGTAATCCCACATTGCTCTAGAATTCTTATAAGACTTGAGATTTAGAAATATGGAGGGTTCTGTTGGGTTGTAAGGGTGCAAATATTGTCCCACATCTAAAATACACGGAAAAGATCATGGGTTTAAAAGGATGAAAAATATCTTCATTGGCATGAGGCCTTTTTGGATTGAGCCCAAGAATAAAACCATGAGGACTTAGGCCCAAAGTGGACAATATCATGTATTGTAGAGATATTTTGATTTCATCGGTTCTAACAAGTGGTATCAGAGCGAGGCCGCTCTTCACTGGACTAACCACCAGAAGAGTCATGATCCAGATCTAACCATGTGGGTTGAACCTTAAAAATAAAGGAAGTGGGTGCTCCCATGTCTGAATCAAGAGGATCAGACACCAGACAGAAAGTCCTAGTTGCGGTTAAGTAGGAAATCCTAGTAGGTTGGGTGGACCGAGGGGCGTCAGACTAACCCAGGATTTCGGTAGGAATCCGAAGTTAGAGCCACAATGTAAGGCTTTGAATTGTTTGTATATTTGCATGCTTGTCTTGCAGGAACAAGGAACTGGAAGCAAGATGAAGAAAACGTAAGTGTAGCTAACAAAGTAAAGTCAAACCATCTAGTCGACTGGAACTGGAAACCAGTCGACTGGAAGGAAACTCCAATCGACTGGAGAGTGGATAATCGCAGCACAGAGAAAGCGGATCGAAGACCTACGTGGAGTCGACTCGAGATCCCATTGGAGTCGACTCGAGTGCCCTATAAAAGAAGGTGAACGTGCACAGATGGAAATCAATTAAGAAGTTCTCCTCTCCAAGAAGTGATATTTCTGAACGCGAACGGGGCCAGGCACGTGCAACCGGGGAAGGTCCAGGAGGAGTGTGCGGCGCTCGGACTTCCAGGTCCGCGGCTACCTGTTTGATTTTTATTTCTTACTTATCCTTTCTATTCTTAATTTATTTGTCTTGTTTATCGGACTGTAAGACGGGTTTCTCCGCCTCCGAACAAGGTTCGGAAAGGAGACCACTAATGGACGGGCGCCTCCCATACATAGACCTTGGATGTACTAATCCTGGGAGGTTAAGAACCAAGTAAAATTCGCGAGTCCCATATGTTTGTTTACTAATTCCGCTGTACAAAATCAAATACGTGGTCGGCCACGAAAACGACCTGCTAGGTTTGTAGAGTTGGGGATTTCTGAGGATGTTGTGAATAGTCGAGAGCAGATCCGTAATCCTCCAGGTGTGGGACAAGGTTCTCGAACTCAGGAGATACCACTGATGGACCCGGTATCGGCTACTGCTAGTAATATTATGGATAAGAGCAGGATGTCGTTGCTGGCAAAGTCGGTAAACGATCGATTTACCCTATTTCATGGGGGATCTGACCCATGGGTGACGCGTTCCTGCTTGGAAAGTTTGACAGATACCTTCAACTATATTGCTTGTACTGATACAGAGAAAGCTGAATTAGCTATCTACCAACTCCGTGATCAGGCTATCACATGGTGGAAAACACAGAGGACGATTTTCGGAGAGCAGAACATATTATGGCGATCATTCAGGGAGGCTTTCGAGGCACAGTACTTCTCAGCGGCATTGTGTTTAGCGCGGCGCCAGGAGTTTCTGAATTGTAAGCAAGGTGATCGTTCTGTCATGGAGTATAACACGAAGTTCTCTCGACTCGCCGGATTTCAGTTCTGAATTATAGCTCAGGATAGTGATCGGATGTTTCAGTTCACCCAGGGATTGGTTGCATATATTCGGGAAACAAACGTGGAGAAGTCGAGGAATTTGAGAAAAATTAGGAGAGTTCCTATGGTTAGATCATGTAGTCCGGCAGTATCTTTACTAATCAGGAGACTAAGGGATGTCCGTTGGATTTTGACTGTCATACCCTTACGGTGGATCTCCAGGTGTTAGAGATGGTAGAGTTTGATATTATTCTGGGTATGGATTGATTAGTCACTTATCATGCTACGGTGAATTGCCAAGCTAGAATGATTACCTTCCAACCTCCGGATCAACCCGCATGGGAATTCATGGGTACCAAAAGTGATGAAATATCCATTATTTTGGCAATACAAGCACAAAAGATGTTAGACGGAGGTTGCTGAGGTTATTTGCTATTCCTGAAGCAAACAAAGAAAAATACTGTTTCTAGTATTTTCGATGTTCGAATCATCCGCGATTATCAGGATGTGTTTCTGAACGAGCTTACTGGCTTGCTATCTCATAGGTAAGTACAGTTTACTATCGAGGTGATTCCAGATACGACACCAGTGTTTAAGGCACCGTATCGTATGACACTGAAGGAATTGGAAGAACTTGAGATCCAACTACATGAGCTATTGGACTGGGGTTTCATTTGTCCTAGTGCATCACCATGGAGAGCCCCAGTCCTATTTGTGAGAAAGAAGGACAGATTTATGAGGTTGTGCATTGATTACCGTCAGTTGAATGCGGTTACAATTAAGAACAAATACCCTTTACCGCGTATTGATGATTTGTTTGATCAGTTGAAGAACTCCTGCATGTACTCTAAGATTGACTTAAGATCTGGGTATCATCAGCTAAGAATACGGGACGAGGATGTACAGAAGACAGCTTTCCGTGCTCGCTACGGACACTATGAACTCTTGGTGATGTCATTCAGACTCACCAATGCTCCAGCCGCATTTATGGATCTGATGAACCGAGTTTTCTTGGAATATCTGGACCGGTTTGTCATAGTCTTTATTGATGACATTTTAATATATTCTCAATCGGAAAAGGAGCATGAGCAACATCTTCATATTATGTTGGAGGCATTACGTCGTGAGCAGCTATATGCGAAGTTCAGCAAATGTGCGTTCTGGTTATCTTGTATGGGAATTCTCGAACATGTGGTGTCTAACCGAGGCATTTCTGTAGACCCTCAGAAGATTAAAGCAGTTACTAGTTGGGAGCAGCCAAAGTTTGTTCAGGAAGTGCGTAGTTTTCTTGGTCTGGTCGAATATTACTAGAGATTTGTAGAGGGTTTCTCTCGTATTGCTACACCGCTCACTCGTCTAACCAAAAAGGGGACAAAGTTCGCTCGGTCAGAGGCTTGTGAGGCTAATTTTAGGAGCTTAAGTAGCGGTTAGTAAATGCCCCGATATTGGTGATTCCTTCTGGTGAAGACGGATTCACACTTTACACTAATGCATCATTCCAAAGATTGGGTGCAGTATTAATGCAGTGCGATTGGATAATTGCGTATGCTTCCAGACAGTTGAATGATTTAGAGTTTGCCGTTATTATCTTCGCACTAAAGATTTGGCGACACTATCTGTACAGGGTTACGTTCAATGTTTTCACCGATCATAAGAGTTTGAAGTATCTATTCACTCAAAAGGAGTTAAACCTCAGACAGAGACGTTGAATGGAGTATCTGAAGGACTATTATTGTACTATTAACTATCACTCAAGGAAAGCTAATGTGGTAGCTGATGCACTAAGTCGGAACTCTCGTGGGATTCCAGCTAGTCAGTGGGTGGCAATTACTAATCTGGTCCGATAGTTTTCTGAGTTGGGCTTGGTGGAGCTTAACCAAACTCAGCGAGGAGTGTTGATTTCTATGATGACGCAGTCACCTATAGTAGAGAAAATTAAGGTGGCACAAGCTAGCGACCAGCATACTCAGTTTATCTGTAGTAGGATGGACTCCGAACAGCAGTTGGGGTTTTCTTGCGACAATGATAAGATACTTCAATTCCGAGTAAGACTTTGTATTCCAGAGCAGCATCCGATTAAGGAGTTAATACAGGAGGCACACCATTCTAGGTTCGTGATACATCCTAGTGGTACTCGTATGTATCGGGATTTGAAACGCTCGTAATGGTGGAACGGTATGACGAGTGATATCGCAGACTTTGTTGCGAGATGTTTAATGTGTCAGCAAGTGAATGTTGAACCCCAAAGACTAGTCGAGTTACTTTAGGAGATACCGGTATCCGAGTGGAAGTGGGAATATATTACGATAGATTTCATTACAGGCCTATCCAAGACCCGGAACTCGGAAGGGGCATGATGCGATGTGGGTAATCCCTGTATTTAATTAATACAGAATAAGTTCTAGTGCATGTTATTTTTCTATTGTAGTTGGTTGGATACCTTAGACATATTCATGTTTATTCTATGTTTATCCTCGATTCGCTTGAATCTCATGTGACATCTATTTTGTTACGTGTTCAGACATTTTGCTATGCATGTTGATTTAGCATAGTAATTGTTGGTCATTGTTGCTTGATCATCACATCATACATGGTGCAATGTGACGATTGTAATTTTGAATGTTGTGGGTCAATCATCATTGATAGTTGGCCTAGTAGTGGCAAGTTATAGAATAGGTGGTTAGGAATTTCCTATTCATTGAACCATCGAGAGATAGTGGCTTTATGGTCTGTACTCAGTCGAGTCAATGTCCTGTGCCCTAGTCACCGCAGAGGGGTGGTACTCAGAGACGAGTATAGAGTGGTACTCAAAGACGAGTATGGAGGACAGACATTGACTATAGGATGTAGGTAGCTATATAGCTGCATACTGATTTATCACCAGGTTACTTTGTTGTGGTATTGGATTTATGGCAGTGTGATGTCGAACACCCCCAGCGTCATATATACGTGAGTACTGGGGCGAGTGTGGGTAGTTATATTGTGCATGTGCTGTTTTGTGTACTTGATATATAGGTACTGGACCGTATATGTTACATCGAACGGATTCGCTGAATCGTTTGGCAGATTTGTACGATAAAGGGATCGTTAGGTTTTATGGAGTACCTGTAAGTATCATTTCGGATAGAGATTCGTCTTTTACCTCACGGTTCTGGCAGAGTCTACAGCAAACACTGGGTACAGAGCTTCATTTTACTACAGAATTTCATCCACAGACAGACAGTCAGTCAGAGCGTACTATTCAGACTCTAGAAGATTTACTGAGGGTTTGTGTTATGGATTTCGGTGGCAGTTGGGAGGATCACTTACATTTGGTTGAGTTCGCATATAACAACAGCTATCACTCTACTATTCAGATGGCTCCGTATAAGGCTTTGTATGGAAGACCTTGCCAATCTCCGATGTTGTGGGAGGAGGTTGGTGAGAGACAGCTGTTGGGTCCACATGGTATTCAGCAAGATGCCGAGCTTGTACGCATTATCAAACGACGTATGTCAGAGGCTCAGGATTGACAGAAGAGTTATGTGGGTCCTTGGCCAGAAGGAGCAGCAGTTGCGGAACAAAACCATTTGACTTGTAAAAGTCAGGTGGCAGCAGCATACAGATGAGGAGGATTCTTGGGAGCTGGAGGATATTATCCGAGCTCGATACCCTCATCTATTTACTTGAGATATGATTCTGACTATGGTATTTCTACACTATAGTATGAAGATAGTAAATTTGAGGACCAAATTTTTATTAGTAAGGGAAAATGTAAGATACAATAAAATTCTTTTGTTGTTAATGGTGAAAAATGAAACTCGTCTTGTGAAGACGAAATGAACGAAACTGATTTCGTTCAAATTAAAGGTCGTTTAGTTAGTAAACCAAATAATTCAATTTTAAACCAACTTGGTTTGGTTCATGATGGAAGACGTTTTGGCAAAACGAATGCAATGAGAATCTTCGTCTTAGGCAGACGAATTGAACAAAACTAGGTTAGGTCGAATCGGAGTTCATTTAGTTAGTGAACCAAACGAACCAAAAACAAACCCAGTTTGCTACAGTGCCGGTTCGCTACAGTATTTAGGGTTAAGAAACCGATTCAGCCTAGCCGCCGCGTGATCCAAATTTGCTCAAACCCTAACCCCAATTTAAAAGTACTGTAGCTCCTCATTATAACGAGAAAATCACGATTTTCCTACAGAGCCTTCTTTCTCCTCTGTCGCGGTCAAACTTGCGACTTCTCCCTGACGGCGTGATCGCGCAGGCGTCCATCTGAAGCCAACACCGAGAGGAACCATCGGCGATCAGAACTCCGGCCATCAAGCGTGTCTCGCCGAGGGTGGCTGGGATTTGTTGGCAGTGGCAATCGACGCGAACAGAGGAGCACGATTTTGAGGGTTTATCGGTAAGAGCACGATTTTGAGGGTTTATCAGTAAGAGCCCGATTTTCTGTTTTCATCGGGATTTCTTGATCTGAATTCTTGATATGATCTGTTCTGTTCGATCGGCAGATCAGTGGTGGGCGACGGTCTTGATCGAGCAACATCGGGGCTGAGCAAGGGTTTCTAAGGCTTCAAATCTGAGGTGAGATCTCTCTTCTTGATTAGGTTTTTGTTTGAGCTTGCTGTGGAAATTGTCAATTGCTGAGGGTTCGGTGTTGTTTTGTTCGTCATCGGATTTTTAGGGGTTTGTCCTGAATTTTGGTTGGATCTGTTGAATGAGCTAGGTTCTATTTGATTGAAGTCATTGGATGGTTTGAATTTGTAAATATTGAGGAGGGAGGAGGGGGGGTTCTACGGTGCTTTCTCCTTTCGTGCAGCTGTGTTGTTCAGAGGCATGTCTGATTGTGGAGTTTTCGTTGCATCTTAACTGCGTGACAAGCGCTATAACAGATTTGACTGTTGTATTGGGTCTTCTCGATGATTTATGCTGATTGATTGGCTAAGCTTTGGTCTTTAGCACTGAACTAGGGGCACTGACTTGTTCGGATTTGCCAATTTTGGTTGGATTTGAATGTGGTTCTGTTGAATTGATCTAGGGCTTCTGATTTGAGGTAAGGGATTTTTAACTCGATTAGTTCTCAATCAATGATGGTTGCTATCGGGTTTCAAGGGTTGACGGATCTGAGTTGATTGGATCCGGTTGATCAAGTTTGCTAGATCTGTTGACGGATCTGATTTGGTTGGATCTGGTTGATCAAGTTTGTTGGATCTGTTGATGGATCTGATTTGATTTGATCCAGTTAAGGTTAACCCTAGTTTCGGTTAGGGTTTGATTTGTTGTAAAATTTAAAATATAATTGTATTTAGTGGTGTTGTATGTTATAATTTGCAGGACCCTGATTGGTGGATCATGCTATGTACGAGGTGTATTTTTCTGGGGATTCTCATATCGATTTTCGTCACACCAGATGGGTACTCCTATGATTGGTCAACACAAGTCCTATTCGTAGTGCATAATTATTTTCCATTGTTAATTATCTTGTTGTTATCCTTGTTACCTTCATTGCTTGATACCTTGTTGATTAATCTCTATATGATCTTCTGATTGCTTCTATACAGTTGCATTTTATTGTTGATCTGTGAGTAATGACTTGTTCTAGTTGATGTTGATTATGCCTGATTAGATGTAGACCTCACTTGTTGAATTAAGCATCATAACATATGCATGATAAAAGTAAGTGTGGATCATTGTTATTGTTGTTGGCACTCACCTGATACTGTGTTGTAGTGGTACAGGGGTGAGAACATTTGTTGCACTATATTGGATACAACCAGGACTGGCTAGATAGCCCTCCTGCGATATCCTGACTGCTCCCCACTTGATTAGTAGTAGTTTGTTGTTGGAACGTGTGCAATTATCCTATCGTGCGCCCTAGTTCACTGCACTAGGTGGGAGTCGAGGGGTGGCGAGTGCAAACAGTGATCATGCATAACATATAGAGTAATGATAGATCGCATGAAAAATTGTAGCATGACACACTCAATGCAAATGGGACCCACATCCATGCATTGAGTGTGTTATGCTACATTCATGCTACAATTTTCATGCTACCTATCATTACACTAACATATATATATGCATTTGTTGGTAGTTATTTTCTGCATTGATGGTTGTTGCACTTATTATTATATTATTGTGGTTATTGCACTTGTTGTTACATATGATTGTGATTGTTGTACTTGTTGTTATATGATTGTTGCATTGGATGCATTATTCTCGTATTGTATGTCATGAGATGATTATTTAATCTAGGTGTTGAAAAACTATGGAGTTGATCTAACCAAAATTTTACAAGAACCAATACTTCCATCTGATTCACGTCACTCCTTTTAGTATTAGTAAGGTAACTTATTATGATGTATCAACTATTAATTTTAATTCGAGTTATTAATAAATCAATTTTCTTTAAAGAAAAATATATTTATTTATTTTTGTTTAACAATATTAAGATGGTAAATAATTAAGAACTTATATCAAATCAATATACAACTTATTTTTAAATTATACACAATAAATATATTTATCTAATAATTACTATATATATAAATAAAAAAGTATCGAAACCGTATCGGCACACAGTACGAAACAGTATCGTTCCGATGTGGGACCGAAACTTCGGCACGAGTCGAGATTTTAAACCTTGAATACTACTTCATAAAAAGCTTAAAATATATATATATATATATATATATATATATATATATACACATATAATTTTGAATTTGTTTACCTGACACCATGGCTAAAAATTTATGATCTGTTGTTCTAAAATCTTAACAAATCTTCAATTTAGACCACAGGACACACCATTACCGCACAAGAATCTTCATTCATAAGCTAATCATAACCACTCAGTTTTTATTCTAAGAAATGGTATCTTCATTGATCTCTAATTATTGATGAATATAAACATAAATAAATACTAAAATTTCAATAACTCTAGCATATATTTTTATCCATCAAGCTTAAATATTCTATTTTTTTTAGTAAGTCAATCTTCATTTTACGCTATTTTATAAGATACATGTGTTATCTCTTGATAGCAATTCTTCAGTTAAAAAAACAAATTGATGATGTTCACCATATAACAATCATAGTAATTGTTGGTGTTGCACCAAGATTACCATTCACAAGAAAAGATGATAGCAAGATGCACGCACAAGCGGTGCAGACTTACAATCCACAATTAACACATATTTCACCAATGTCTTCTAAAATATAAGTTATCTCAAGAAAAGCATACCTTCAAGGTACCAATTGCTAGTCCTTTAAGATGTTTCATACCATGAATGCGAACACGAACATTATCACCTTGAAATTTTTCTCCAGTTTCAATGTTTTATCAGAAGCTTCAAATATCTGTTTAAATATAAGTAACAACTAGTAAGATCACAAAATGTATGATGTTATAGGAGTTGCACAGCCATTTAGAATCACTGCGCTTACATTGACATATGCACTGGTGAAGGAGAAGGAGAAGAAGATATCTCCAAAAGCAATCCAAGCCCCTTATCAACCTCAATATTTGTGAATTTTCATAAATTTCTCCGGTTTTAACATACATCAATTTGATCAATTTAGCAAAAAAAAAACAATCTATCAATCCAACTATAATTTCCTCAATTGCCCTAAACCTAAATAACCAACACATTTAAAGAATGCTAAATATTCTAAGAGCTTAAACTAAAACTTTTATGTAATCCAAGGAGCATAAATTTGGTCGGTATGCCTCCTTGTATGCTTGGATCGACAAAGAATTAGAGATTATCTTTATACACATTTTGTTTGGTTCTCTCAAAAAGAGATACTGCATCCTCCAAATAAATGAAAATAAATTAGCAACATCAGAAATGATTTCAGAATACATACAGCTGGTGGAGCTATGTTATACACAAGAAACTTATTCAAGGTCAATCCAACTGCCCTAGTTGACGGATCAACAAACAATATTCGAGCAATCACCTAGAATCAAGTACAATGAGAAAAGGTGAGATAAAGAGCAGTAGATCCTATTCAAATGACAGAACTGAAACCGACCCAGAATAAAATAGGAGCACAGAAGAATGATTATAGCAGAAAGAGAGCACTACAAAAATAATCAAATAACAATAAAAATTATTTTTCACAACAATAAACAGAAAAACCACAAGCTCGAAAGATACAGAAATATAATCTAGTAAAATCTTGTCTAAATATTCCAGTAATGGCCTGCAGAGAATGAGAATAAGTACAATCAAAATATGTTGTTCAACAGAGTATGCCAGACTAGGTTGTAGTAAACCAAAAATGCACCCATAAAGTAACTTGATTTATCAAACCGAGATAGTTGCTATTCATATCGACCAGGTTTAAGGTAGACATAAGTTGACAAATAACAAATCAGTAACTTCCCCTAAGTGAGCTACAACCCACTTGGAAACATTAAACAATAATTGTCGATATCTGGCCACATAACACAACTCATTTACTTATTTGGCATGACCATGAGCCAAATTGAATAACCTCAAATTAATAGTTCACACATTAGATAGTTAGAAGTGTAGACTGTTACTTTAATATATTTAGTGATAACCTACTATGCTGCCGCATGCCCCATATGTCTGAAGTAGGCCAACTGCTTGCTGCTTTAACATCCTTTTAAAATTTTGATGATAAGATAAATACAAGAAACAAGAAATATGTGTCGTTCATTATATAATACTAACAATTGAAAGCATCTGGAAAGCCACAAAGCATTGCAGATCATGTGTGAAAAAAAAAAAGAATTAGAAAGCATGGTTATTCGCCAGATAACAACTAACTCATTGACAATGAGAATGTAATACCTTTTTGTTCTGAGCATAGTTGTCTTTCCATGTTCCACTTGGGAAAGCATTCTCTAAATGGAACATATCTATCAAAAAGTATTAGATTATAAGCAACCAGGTGAATGCGTCTTATTCAATTTCAAAGCCTTGCACCTTCCAAAACATAAGCAATGAAAAAATTAAAAGGCCATACAGTTCCAGTGAAGTATGTAAGAAATGATAGCATCATTCCATTCTCCAGAACAGAAGTCACTCGAGCATTAACCATCATGCCTGGAACCAATAGTGTCAACTTGCAGAAGAGAGTCCTTTAAGATCTTTAACCTGTGATAGAATATCAAGACAATTAAAAATTAGATTAAATATTAAAAACATAGACAAATGAAAGAACTGAAACATACAACACGTTTTGCAACCACATCAGAATCAACATAGAGAACAGCTAGAGCTTTGTCAATGCTTTTAACACAACACTGTATAAATTGTCCTGCAGTAAGTTGATTTTCTGAAAACTAGATAATATAAGCACATTCGAAGAAGTAAAGTCCTGAGCAGTATTTCCTGTCAATTCATGCAATGGAATCGACAAAATCAGTTAGAAAAATGAAAGCTTCAAATATCTGTTCAAATATAAGTAACAACTAGTAAGATCACAAAATGTATGATGTTATAGGAGTTGCACAGCCATGTAGAATCACTGCGCTTACATTGACATATGCACTGGTGAAGGAGAAGGAGAAGAAGATATCTCCAAAAGCAATCCAAGCCCCTTATCAACCTCAATATTTGTGAATTTTCATAAATTTCTCCGGTTTTAACATACATCAATTTGATCAATTTAGCAAAAAAAAAAAACAATCTATCAATCCAACTATAATTTCCTCAATTGCCCTAAACCTAAATAACCAACACATTTAAAGAATGCTAAATATTCTAAGAGCTTAAACTAAAACTTTTATGTAATCCAAGGAGCATAAATTTGGTCGGTATGCCTCCTTGTATGCTTGGATCGACAAAGAATTAGAGATTATCTTTATACACATTTTGTTTGGTTCTCTCAAAAAGAGATACTGCATCCTCCAAATAAATGAAAATAAATTAGCAACATCAGAAATGATTTCAGAATACATACAGCTGGTGGAGCTATGTTATACACAAGAAACTTATTCAAGGTCAATCCAACTGCCCTAGTTGACGGATCAACAAACAATATCCGAGCAATCACCTAGAATCAAGTACAATGAGAAAAGGTGAGATAAAGAGCAGTAGATCCTATTCAAATGACAGAACTGAAATTCACCCAGAATAAAATAAGAGCACAGAAGAATTATTATAGCAGAAAGAGAGCACTGCAAAAAATAATCAAATAACAATAAAAATTATTTTTCACAACAATAAACAGAAAAACCACAAGCTCGAAAGATACAGAAATATACAGAGCTAACAATATGATGAAAAGAAGTAATCGATGTCATTATCCAGTAAAATCTTGTCTAAATATTCCAGTAATGGCCTGCAGAGAATGAGAATAAGTACAATCAAAATATGTTGTTCAACAGAGTATGTCAAACTAGGTTGTAGTAAACCAAAAATGCACCCATAAAGCAACTTGATTTATCAAACCGAGATAGTTGCTATTCATATCGGCCAGGTTTAAGGTAGACATAAGTAGACAAATAACAAATCAGTAATTTCCCCTAAGTGAGCTACAACCCACTTGGAAACATTAAACAATAATTGTCGATATCTGGCCACATAACACAACTCATTTACTTATTTGACATGACCATGAGCCAAATTGAATAACCTCAAATTAATAGTTCACACATTAGATAGTTAGAAGTGTAGACTGTTACTTTAATATATTTAGTGATAACCTAATATGCTGCCGCATGCCCCATATGTGTGAAGTAGGCCAACTGTTTGCTGCTTTAAACATCCTTTTAAAATTTTGATGATAAGATAAATACAAGAAACAAGAAATATGTGTCGTTCATTATATAATACTAACAATTGAAAGCATCTGGAAAGCCACAAAGCATTGCAGCTCATGTGTGAAAAAAAAAGAATTAGAAAGCATGGTTATTCGCCAGATAACAACTAACTCATTGACAATGAGAATGTAATACCTTTTTGTTCTGAGCATAGTTGTCTTTCCATGTTCCACTTGGGAAAGCATTCTCTAAATGGAACATATCAAGCTATCAAAAAGTATTAGATTATAAGCAACCAGGTGAATGCGTCTTATTCAATTTCAAAGCCTTGCACCTTCAAAAACATAAGCAATGAAAAAATTGAAAGGCCATACAGTTCCAGTGAAGTATGTAAGAAATGATAGCATCATTCCATTCTCCAGAACAGAAGTCACTCGAGCATTAACCATCATGCCTGGAACCAATAGGTCAATTGAGAGTCCTTTAAGATCTTTAACCTGTGATAGAATATCAAGACAATTAAAAATTAGATTAAATATTAAAAACATAGACAAATGAAAGAACTGAAGCGTACAACACGTTTTGCAACCACATCAGAATCAACATAGAGAACAGCTAGAGCTTTGTCAATGCTTTTAACACAACACTGTATAAATTGTCCTGCAGTAAGTTGATTTTCTGAAAACTAGATAATATAAGCACATTCGAAGAAGTAAAGTCCTGAGCAGTATTTCCTGTCAATTCATGCAATGGAATCGACAAAATCAGTTAGAAAAATGAAAGAAAATAATCAGTGACAAAAGGTAGAAAAAACTGCATATGGAACAAAAAAAATCATGAATGAACACAGACCCCATCCAGTAGTTACCATTTTGATTCCTTGGCAAAAATCCAGTAACAGATGAGACTCCAAAATAGAGAATGTAGCCATGATCCTCCATGCTCTTTACTTGAGCATTCAAGACCTGGAAGGCACCAAAAACATTCAGTTACAAAGAAAGAATTTTTTCCAACAAGAGGTAAGAACTTCCAATATGCCTTGGCACAATCATAAAATAATATTGTATGCAACCTCATAATTACCATTTGCCTAGATGTGGGAGTGAGCATTCATAGGTTGATAGCGATTAAACTATTGATAGGAATAATTTTGAAAAAATATTGGTGGTTTTAAGTTAAACTAACAGTATACTCATTATTATTATATTTATTTTAATTTAAATTATTTAATTAAAAGATGTGTTATCTTCATCTTTTGTTAATAAGATGAACAACTCAGGGGGCTAATCTTCATGGTTCTGTTCCTCTAATTAAATAAGTTAAAAACTCGGGGGGCTAATCATCGGCTAAAGGGACGAAAATTGTAGATTTTATGTTAGAAAAGATGTGTTATCTTCATCTTTTGTTAGGAACTAAATCCCCAGTAAAGGACAAAAAGATGTAATGTTGTAGGCATAAAATTTATGTAACATATGTCAATCAAAAACAAATTGTTAGAACCGACCTTTAGTGTTATTTGATTAGCAAACCTGGGAAGCTTCCCAGTGAAACCATCTCCGGCAAGAAAACCCTAGTCATCTTGCGCGTTTGTTAGTGATCCCCTCAGCCCCTTCTTTCTCAGATTATCTTTACCCTTCCTTCCACTACTTTCCTCCCTTTCAAATTCAACTTCTGCTTCTGCACGAGCCTAGATCTGCCTCCTCTTCCCAACTTATGACTCTCCCTCCACCTATCCACCAAGTAGATAGCCAAATTTAATGCCCTTCTTTCAGAATTGAGATTTAAGAATACGGAGCTGCAATGAGATCAATGAGATGGACAAGAGTTATAGAACCTCTGGGAAAATCAAGGTCATCATCTTCCATGACAACGGAGGACGGCGTCTTCAAAGGAAAGGAAAGGTTGTTCTCTGTCCCTTTCCCTGCCTTCTCCCCAACATGCGTTCTCTTGCTAGCTGCCATCGTATAAAAGAGCGGCAAAAGGCGAAAGAGTTTTAGGCTTTTGTGAAGGGTTGGATCAAGAGCAAAAAGCAGCACCTCACCTCCGCTGATAGAAAACCTCACTGAGGTCCCCTACGGCAAAAAAAAAAAAAACCGGTATGAAAGGGAATGGACGGAAGAAGAAGCTCCGGCTTCTCGGCGTCTCTCGAACGGAAGAGCAAGTGAGCTTTAGGGTTTTTGCTCCGTATAAGGAAGAGGAAGGGAACGCGGATGATTGCCGCCGGAGGATCGGACAGCGTCGCTTGATCGGACAGCTCACGGGCGTGGGACACAGCGGTGGTCGGTAGGCCGTGCGAGGGTTTAATCAAAACTTTAAGTTTTCAAATATGACCGTTTGAATAGGACCGTTCAAATAGGTTTTTTTTTTTAATCTAATCGATTTATTTTATTAAAATATGATTAAAAAAATATTTTAAATTTTAAAAAATCTAATAAATTTTATATAATCATTCAAATTCAAATTTCTCATATTGGAACTTGGAGTGATAGAGTCCTTAGAACTGAAATGATAAAGTACGCGATAATTATCGTGAATTAGAATGATAAAGTCTGTGATGATCACAATCGGTAGAGTCCACTTCAACTGTTATGATTTTTCTTGCGAACCATGGCAGGATGACTATTGTGAACTAATATTAGAAAATAAAAAATTTTATTCAAAATAACTCATCCTCAAGTTTGCATGTATACATCATAGGGTACAAGTTTCATAATAATAAAAGTAATTAAAACGCTATATTATGTAGGAAATTCACTCTTGTAAGTTTTTTTTTCATTATTCATAAGATTCTAAACGATCCATTCGCTCAAGGGTTAAATTTGTCAAAATGATCATAAAGAAAGCAGTTTTTGAGTAATAGTAATGAATTCATATTGAGTGATTTGGAAAAGTTATAAACTTGTAGTGTTTGTTAATAATATTCATGTATTTTTTTTATTCTACTTCAAGATGTATTTATGAAATTATTTTTATTTTTCTATTAAAGTTTGGAATATTGAAACTTTGCAGTTGACTTCTTACGGGAATCCTCCCTGAACTTTTAAACCAGATCTTCCACTTAACCAAATCGGGGATTTGAAAGGTTAGCCATGGAGTCAATAAGATTTGATTAGTCAACCTAAATTGAAATCGAATACAAAAAAAATGTTAACCTAATCTCACACTATTTTTTAGTATATAGGGTTGCATTTGGACAAATCTTCTGTAAAAGATGGAATCCTTTATCTTAGTGGTCTCACACGGTCGATCTCACGATCAAATGTGAGGAGGTAAATCGAAAAACTATAATTGATTACGACAGATAAAGGTATTGTGGTAAATCGAGAAACTGCAGTTGATCACGACAGAGGAGGGTATTGCTCGGTTTCGTTAAGATTTGAACCCTTGTCCTCTTTTATAAGTCTGCTCCATCGTAACTAACTCAGTTATGTTCCGAAGGTGCATTTAGATAAATCGATCAATCATCTAGTAGATATCTGAATCTGTTTTAGACATACTAGATTGACTTTGATTAGACCCAATAATTCTTTTAAAATATAAAATAATAATAAAGATTTAAAAGATCAATAAAATAGTTATATCTTTTAGAAAATAATAAATACATATGTATATAAGTTTTAAAATATATTTTAACCTTCAAAATGATAAAATTTATTATTTTTAATTGTCTAAGAAAATTTGACACGATAATGGTGCCTCAGATAAATCTTGTGAAACTTGACACAGGATCTATACTGAACTCGGTAAGACAGAGCCAAATTAAATTAAACTAAATTATACATGATTAACATCCATTACAAGAAAAAAAAAGGAATTAGCAATTGATTTAACTATCAAATTTAAGTCGCTAAATAAAATTTTAACCGATTTAGCATTTGAAAATTTTAATGGTTAAATTTTAATCATTAAATTAGTTATTCAGCTGGTGAATTTAATAATTGATTTTTTATTCGATTGTTAAATTTAACGATTGATTTTTCATTAGGTCGTTAAACCTAGTGACCGCATATAAAATTGAAAAATTATTCGTTAAACTTAGTGATCGAATGAAAAATTCATCGCTAATCAATTTAAATAATTTTCAAAATTTAAAATCATAACCAAATTAATTTAATTAAATCAATTTAACCAAAAATAATATTAAAAAAACAACTTTTACCCTAACCTAAAAAATCAATTAATTAAACTATTAAAATCAATCTAATTGCTAATTAGAGATTAAACTTCGCTAATTTATTGACCTAAATAAAAATAATCAATCGCTAATTTAATTTTTAAACATATAATTTTTAAAAACTATTTAATAAAAATTAATTTAATCAATTTAAATAATTTTTAAAATTAAAAATCTTAACCAAACTTATATAATTAATTCAATTTATATAAGAGACCGCGAGAAAGGATGTCGAGTGGGCAATGGTTAATGGTTTAGGATGATTTTGATACAAGAATAAGTTGAAGGACATCATATTTACATGCATTATTTTGCACAACATAATTATTGAGGATAAGAGAAATGTAATAGTTAATTGGTCGGATGATGAGGAGACTGTCATAAATATTTCAAGGCTCCACCTAAGAATTCCAAAAATACCTTGTGAGAAGTTGTGAGATATGTGATAGTCAACTATAATAAAGTAAAAACGAAATATATGAAATTTAAGTTTAACAATATTAGACGTAATGAAATAATTATTAAGATAGAAGATGACAAATTGTTTGAAATTGAGAACTATAAGTATTTAAGATTATTTTTGTAAGAAGATGGAGAGATTGAGAAAGATGTCTTACATAGAATACAAGTAGGATGGTTGAAATAGAAGAGAGTGTTGAATGTTTTATGTGATCATAAAGTACCTCTAAAATTTTTAAAAAAAAATCTACAAAATGACGGTTAGACCTGCTACATTATATAACACAATGTTGGACTATGATTTGAACAAATAAGTAGAAGATGAAAGTTACCGAGATGAAAATGTGAAGGTCGATGTGTGGACATAACATTAGAGAGAAAAACAAAATTGTATATATTAAGGAAAAATTTTAAGATATATATTTAAGTTGGTATGAATATATATTTAGATGATCAAAAAAATATAAGTTTTATTTAGTCAAGAGATATGAAATTAAGATCTTCTTTGATAAATTATGATGAGACATTTTGATTTTTTTTTTAATTATGATGAAAATAAAGGAGATTTTCAGACAAGTTGCTACCTATAAATTTCATGATCTTCTTCTCAAAAATGAAATGATAAAAGATGAGAGATTTTCAGACATGGATCTCAGTTGCTACCTATCAAATTCCACTTGGTCTTCTCAAGTTTCCTTATTTCATGGTTAAATGAAACTAGAATGGCGAGTGAAAAGGCGAGGGCTTCGCAGAGTAAACAAGAGCATACGTTGATTTGCTGCCAGTGAGCACTTCGATCGAGGGGAGGGAGCCAGGAGATCCTCTCCATTAGTGTGCTGCGCCTGCCACGAGCGGTTTCGGCTCCCCTCCCAGCCAACTGCTGGTGCTGGTTCTGCGGTGAGTTCCTTTTTTGCTTTGATAGATCGGGAGGAAGTTGGATTCGTGCATTTAGGTTTTCAGCTCTTCGATTTCGGTTTCGGTCCGTAGAGTCGATTTCATTGCCTTTGACTACGTTGATAGATAGTCCGGGTTTTGATTCGTTTGAGAAACCCTTTTGATTTGATCTCATCAGATTTGTTTAATCTAACTCTTCTTTCAGATTCCTGAACCAAGTAAACCTTGGTTTAATCAAAAAGTTAGTCAATTCTGAAATGGTGTTTAGGTTGCAAAATCACGACTCACCTCACCTCCTTATCGATGGAAGACTCATGTCCTAGATAATGCCACAATTTGTGACACCCTAATTTAGCATCTGATTTTGGAGGTTTTGGGCTAGTTCTATTGATTTATAATGCCTAGTTCGTCCACAATGTTCAAACCTACTGAGTTAATCGATCAACTTTAGATTGTGAGAAAAAGTCATTTGTGATACTTCTAAACAGAAAAGAAATGAGATTACTTACCTAATAACGGGATTTCAAAATGGTATTCTTAGGGTCTGCAATTTTGTAGCTAAAGAATTTTGTCTTCTTAGGGAATTGTATTATGAGGGTCTGGAATTCTGGATTTGTGCTTCAGCCATGCAAGTGTCCCCTATCCCAACACAAGTGTCTCCTATGCCGTCGTGCTATAACTCTGCTTATACTGCATCAACAATAAATGAGGATCACGACTGGGAAGCTTATCAAGTACTTCAGAGCATTGAGAATTACAATCGCCGGTTTGGCAGAAACCCAAGTCTTATTCAGGTATGTTGAGCTTTAGATACAATAGCAGACTTCTTGTCCATCACCATCCTAGATGCCTGCTAAATATTCATCAATGTCCAGTAACATAATGAAACACTATTCAAGGCTTTAAGCAATTAATCAGTCTTGTAATCATTTTATGTAAATCAATTATTCTGATAAGTGTTTGCTTTGAGTCATTTTCCAGAAAATTTTATAGTCCTCTGCTATCCTTCCAATTCTTATTCTTTAAATAAAAGATTTTTAAACAATATTAATTTCAAATAATTGAAATTGCCATATAATTGATACAAGGAATCAAATAATGATATATAAACTATGCTTAAATAACTTTACCAAATATCTTAGATAAAATAGACTAAAAACATATTGATTATATTGTATTATATGAAAAATAGAGGGGCACTCTTATAATTTTGATTTTTAAAGAATAAGTTGCATAAAAAGTGATGACAGCTTGAAACGTCAGCACATGGCATTGTCTTAAAGATTCCTTTTAATTGTGTGTGTGTGTAGATGTATATTAGACATATCTTTTGGATCATTCATGAGTGCTAACAATCTAAAAAAGTTCAATATTGAAGAGGTTTCAGGATGTTCCATTCTTCATAAGAAGGTTATTGAGAGAAGTTCTGGATCCTCAGAGAGCATTTCCCTTCGTCTTCAGAGCACGAACAGCCTTGTCTGTAAGTTCATCAATGATCAAATGGATGGTGTGCAGATCACTACATAAACTAGCTATTATCTCAATGTTTTATAACTGTGCTATCTAGATACTAAGAGCAAGTAGCATATTTTTAGAGATCCTACTTGTGTATTTTAGCAATGTCAGCAGTATGCATTCATGAAGATTCCAAATGCATGCGATATTATCTGAATGTCTAATTGACATAACAAGTTTCTTGATGCATCCAACATTGTTGAAATACCAAGAATAGGTGTTGAGTACACATGTTGGGTCACAGAATGCTAGTAGTCTCAGCTTATGTTGCAGGAGGTATAGAAGTTACTGGTCCTGTCCTAAATTTAGCGGCATTCAGTATGAGTTTACATTCTCTTCATAACTGCAACTAATCTAGAAACTTTTGCAGCTTGATTTAAGATATCGACTCACAAATGAATGTGGCATATTTCGAGATATAAAAACTAACTAACCTCCTGGTGTGCTATTTAAGCTTTGTAAAACTTTCTATTAATGAAAGGGTGAACTCAGTAATGTGATATAAGTATATAAAGTTGGATTTAGTTAGTGCATCTAATGTGACTACTATTTGTAGATATTAGTATTGGTTATGTTGTGAGCCCCTTGGACATTTTATTGGAACATAAGTTGCCGTTGACTTGACTCCAAACGGTATGTATCATCACAAACAACAAAATGTATGTGTTTAGTACTGGTGATTGTGTTCATCAACCTTGCTGCCCTGTATCGCGGTTTACTTCTGAATTGCCATGGAGGTGCTTAAAATGCCCCGCCTAGCATCACATGTGAAAGTGTGACTTGATCGAAGATGGTGTTTATGGTAAATTTCTTAAGAGTCAAAAACCAAATCATGGAAATTTTCTGAGATGTTATGGTCCTAATGCTCTTCTTCTGTTTGAAACTTGAACAGATTATCATTTATTAAAACATCTGACAATGCAATTTTAGTAAACCTATTTCCATAATATCAAATGGTGTTTGTACTGTGCCTTATTTTGTGATAAATGTATTTGATCAACTTTATCATTTTTTGGGTGTTTAATGCTATTCATTTTCTTCCATATCTCTATCCATATGACTTGAATGGTTCACAAAGTTATAGAAATGCTAGGTCATTGTTTTGCTTGTTTTATATGTAAAAGAGTATAGAAAAAAAATCATGAGAGACAATTGCATCTAGAGGAGCCAACTTAGGAAACAAATAATCACAAAGACTTTGATGAACATGGAGAACTTCTTTATTTACATATTTGATGGGAAATCTGAAATTCTACAACAATAAAACAGACAAAAGGAAACATAAATCATTCAACATAACCATGATTTCCCCCCTTTTTTTGTGTCTTCTTGTGCTCATTTATTTCCCATGAAGAGTATAGTGGAAACTAGTTGAGTAGCTTAGCAACATATTGATCACAACACAATTATAAACAACAAAAATACATTTAGAAAAAAAAAAGTTTTGCTTCCAGATTTCCATGAGACAACATATACCATTGTAAAAAGACATGAAATGCTAATCTATCAGTTCCAAAAACAAAAAGGGGGTACCCATACTCACCTTAAGTACTGATAATTAATCTGTTGAGCATGAACTTGAAGATCCTGTAGCTGGCCCTCTTTGATGAGTTTGAATAGAAATGTTTCACTACTACATTTTCACAAATCCTGTTTGTGTTCTGAAATGGCAGAGGACAGTTTGGCTGAGCATCACCAACAACGTTGAAACTACAAGATGGAAGTAGAAGAGACTAGAGGTACGTTCTAGTGAGATCGAAGCATCTTGACTTTAATCAAGATTTTGGACAGAATCAACTTCCCTTATTTTAAGATAAGGATTAGATTAGGTTCCAAAAGTCCTAAATAGGAAGTCAAAACCCCTTTAAAAAAATGTAAACCCTCAGTCAGTTTATTTATTTAATTGACCAGGTGACCATCAAAATTTTTTATTTCCATCAGCGTAAGAACCTCTAAGATGATGCAAGTAGTAGTTCAAATCTGACATTGGCAACCATCTAAGTCTAGTCTCAGAGGCACACCCTCTTGGCAAGTAAAGTCTAAGTGATGTGAGAGTTTATAATTGACTATACAAGTTACAAAATGACAAATTTAAAATTTCATTACACCAAATAAGAGTTTTGGAAACATAACTTTGAGTTAAGCAAGCTAAGGATGACTATAGATTGGTTGTATTGGATGATCCAGTCAACTAGAGGATGAGTTTAATTGACTAATGTATTGAGTAGACGAGTTAAGATGATCTAATGCAAATAAAATATTTCTATTTGATGAAGAATCTAATGGGTAAGTGACAGGAGCAAAATCAATCAATTAGATAGTCAATTGGATTTTCGACAAGATTGGAAGATGAGTTACCTGATAAAGTCGGTCATATTGGAATTGGAATTAGATTGAATCAACTAAAGTATTTGTTGTTAGGTAAAATAATAGTTTGAGATTAATAAATTATTTTGACTAGTGAAGAGTCAATTAGGTCAAAATAATTTATTAGTCTCATTAGTCTAATTGGATTCGATTGATGCACTTAGGATAAAAATTATAGCGAAAGTATAAATATATTAGATTAATATTGGTATGCGTATTGTGCATATGATAAACCACTTAATAATGATGATAAGTAATTAATAAATTTGTATTTAAATAATTTTTTAATTATTAAAGTTTACCATAATATTTTGGATATGATATGATTTGATCAACCATTAATGGAAAGAATATAAATATTTTATACTATCATCTAGAATAATTATATAATTATTCTCTGTGTGCCTACACAAAGAAACTATTAAGGTTTGGAAAGTAGATTTAATATTGAAAATATGCATAATGTAATCTCAATTTTTTTATATGTTCTATTATTCAATTTATACTAATATATAAATAATTAAAATAAATCCTCTAATGAGAAGTTATAATTATAAAAAATTAATTTATACTAATATCAAATTTATTCATAAATATTCGATTTATTTACATTCTTATATCCAATCTATGTATAACAACTAATTAAGATTGACCCGGAGTTAAGAGATTGTAATTTTAATTATAACTATTCATGTTAAGCATATGAGATAAATTAAGTAAATAGGAAAATTGGGAGAAACACTATTATTAAGATTCAACCAATTAGGATGTTCTCAAATATCATAATTAATTAGTAAATTAATAAGGAAAATTGAACAACTCAAAAATATGCAATATCATAGTTATTAATTTATATTATATAACTAGTACATGATGCTGACTATGTTCTTTCATATATATGAATGGCAATGGATCATATTTTAGTTGAAGTCCATATTTTCGTCCTCATCATTCAACTTTCATCTCCATTTCCATACTCATCATATGGATATTTATCTCCATTCTCACATCCATCAAATATCTTCTATATTAATGATTTTTTTTCATTTTATCGAACTACCATTATTCAACACAAGTATATTAGAATTAACATCATTAAAAAAAACATATATAGCTATGAGAGGAGAATTGAAGGCGAGAAGGTGAACATCAGATTTAATTATCTTTCTTTGATTGGTTGTTGTTGAAATAAAATAAAAAATAATTAATGGATTTATATATATATATAATTTAATTAGGTATTCTAGTTGTATATAAGTAATTTTACTATATCAATTTTCATATCCGATTATCCAATTATATAATCTGGTCCAAAAGTTTTCTCAATTCAAGTCGGGTGGGTATCAAATCATCATCCCTACTTTCATAATAGAGTTCTTCCTAATTGGTTAACTACTTCCCACAAGCAATCTATGGAAGAAGTACAACTCCAAGTTTGAAGTATGCTTTTGAGTTTGATCATTGCCACGTCAACTAGGCAAGTTTAATTATTCATGAAATGATCTCTATCATCTCTTATTCAATCAAATACTAACCCTACCTAATTCTATTAAGTTGCCCCACAAAGAACAATGGAAAATCTAGGTGGAAAAGAAATCTACTTAGTTTCAATAGTTGAACACCTCAACCACCTAACCATGTGTGATCTAACTAATAATTTAGACAAGATCACGTGTGTCGAGTTGGTCCGATTTAATAAAATAATTTTTTTAGCTAATATAAAAAATATGTTTCTTAGAAAGATCTCGGCCGTGTACATTTTTGTGTATCCGTGGGCCACATTATCTAATGGCCAATGGTTGGGACTATAGTGCCGCGGTAGGATTCAATTGTCACCCAAGTACATACGATTTGATCTCTCTACGGTGTATTTGTAAGAATTTTTCTTAAATAGGGAGCACAATCAAAAAATGTTGGGCGTCTGGGTTGGTCATCGCGTGCAATTCCCGATTTACTCTGGTGGTCGATAAAAAATTTCCGTGGGACTGAATCGGTCATCTCAGAGATAGTCAATGGGGTTAATTAGGATTTATTTATTTATTTATTTATTTTAGGATAGAGTTGATTGGATAATAAACAGCGGCCAATTGTGGCACCTGAGAAGTAGGCCCCGGGCCGGGGCCCATGTTGCTGGCGAATAGGAGGCATCTCGCTCTCTCGCGGCTGGTCTATAAGAAAGGCGAGAGAGGCGAGACGTGATGCCTCCACGCCAAACGGGCGGCAGCGAGAAGAAAAGATCGAGCGAGGCGGAGAGAGCGAGGGCGTGGGGGAAGATTCGTGTTCATCGTAGCCCCCTCTTCTCTAGTTCATCTCGTCAAGGTAAGAAATGCTCTCTCTCTCTATCTATCTTCCTCCTGTTTTGGTGTTTGATTTGATCTTGCATGTTTTCGCCGATGAATCTGTTTTTTTTTATTGCGTTTTTCATGCTCGAATCTCGCAATATCGTCTCGATCGCTTTCTCCGGATTGATTCGTGTTGATCATAGCCCCCTCTTCTCTAGTTCATCTCGTCGAGGTAAGAAATGCTCTCTCTATCTTCCTCCTGTTTTAATGTTTGATTTGATCTGCATGTTTTAGCCCATGAATATGTTTTTTTTTCATGCTCGAATCTCGCAATATCGTCTTGATCGCTTTCTCCGCATTGATTCGCGTTCATCATAGTCGTCAAGGTAAGAAATGTTCTCTCTGTCTTCCTCCTGTTTTGGTGTTTGATTTGATCTGCAAGTTTTCGCCCATGAATCTGCTTTTTTTTTTCCTGTTGCGTTTTTCATGCACGAATCTCGCAATATAGTCTCGATCCCTTTCTCCTAATTCATTCACCGCGTGGAGTTTACAGTGTTCTTCTTTCGCCTTGGGATCTTGAAAGATTTAAAGGTTTCCCGGTGTGTTCTTTATCCCAATCCCTATATGCCCTAGATCATGACTTTTTTTTTATTAGTCTCTCTGTTTGTAGATGAATGCTTGTCGTTGTTTTCTTTAGGGCTTTACACAGATCTGCTCCCTTCATTATAGAATACCCCCTGTGAGATATTTTGTTCTGGAGTATCTTGGGACTAGCAATTTTTAATGCCATTCTGATGGTTGCTTGACAGCAATGATATAATTATTCAATTATTGTGAATGTTTGGGCCGTGCATGAGACGAGCATGTCACCGTGATTCGCGGCCATTGCCGTCCGATTCTATTTTTCTATGAGAACCATGTGCAAGGGACTCCTGTAGGATTTCCTATAAAGAAGCCTTTGATAAAGAGCGACGATCTTTGCGTTTTCATCTGGTTTTCTAATCCTTTGTAAGTAATGGATAGATCAAGAATAAAATTACCAATCCGTTGTTTTCATCTGGTTTTCATCTATTTCGCTTGATCAGATCTCATGTGGCAGTAGAAGAGACCACGTGAAAACACTTGCCATTCCTAGTAGCTTGATTAGCAGATGTCTGGCCTTCGTTGCATTCATTTAATGCTCAAATCTTGTGTCTTGGTCCCCTCCTTTGTTTCTCTTCTCCAATTCCTTACCTTTAAGATTTCTTGTTCTTAATCACAGAAGACAGCTTATTTGATTTGTTATGAGTTCCATCTTAATGTGGCTTTCTGCTTTATATATCAAGGTGCAGGCGAGCAGTTAGAGCAGTGCAGCCATGGGCGCAGGTGGACGCATGACAGTCCAAGAGCAGGAGGCCAAAAAGCTCTCTGTTAGCCCCGGCGGCGGCGGCGGCGATAAAGACCTCCACCGCTCACCCACCGAAAAGCCACCCTTCAGCTTCGGTCAGATTAAGAAGGCTATCCCACCTCACTGCTTCCACCGCTCCATCCTCCGGTCCTTCTCTTACGTCGTCCATGACCTGCTCCTCGCCGCCCTTTTCCTCTACTTCGCCCTCGCCGTCATCCCCAACCTTCCGCCTTCCCTCGCCCTCGCTTCCTGGCCGCTCTACTGGGCTCTCCAGGGATGCGTGCTCACTGGCGTGTGGGTCATCGCCCACGAGTGCGGCCACCACGCCTTCTCCGATTACTCCCTTCTGGACGACGCCGTCGGACTCCTCCTCCACTCTGCTCTCCTGGTTCCCTACTTCTCCTGGAAGTACAGCCACCGCCGCCACCACTCCAACACCGGCTCCCTGGAGCGCGACGAAGTCTTCGTCCCCAAGCAAAAGGCGGCGCTCTCCTGGTTCGCCGAGTACCTCAACAACCCTCTCGGCCGCCTCCTCACGCTGGCCGTCACCCTCACCCTCGGCTGGCCGCTCTACCTCGCCTTCAACGTCTCCGGCCGGCCCTACCCCCGCTTCGCCTGCCACTACGACCCCTACGGCCCCATCTACTCGGACCGCGAGCGCGCCCAGATCTTCATCTCCGACGCCGGCCTCGTTGCCGTCTCCTACGGGCTTTCCGCCTCGCCGCCGCCCACGGCTTCTGGTGGCTCGTCCGCGTCTACGGCGTGCCGCTCCTCATCGTCAACGCGTGGCTCGTCACCATCACCTACCTCCAGCACACGCACCCGGCGCTGCCCCACTACGACTCGAGCGAGTGGGACTGGCTCCGCGGCGCGCTCGCCACCGTCGACCGCGACTACGGCGTGCTCAATCGGGTGTTCCACAACATCACCGACACCCACGTCGCCCACCACCTCTTCTCCACCATGCCGCACTACCACGCGATGGAGGCCACCGAGTCCATCAAGCCGCTGCTGGGCGAGTACTATCAGTTCGACGGCACGCCGCTGCTGAAGGCCGTGTGGAGGGAGGCGCGCGAGTGCATCTACGTGGAACCCGACGCCGGCGGCGAGCAGAAGGGCGTCTTCTGGTACCGCAACAAGTTCTAAACTAAAATCAACTCCTCCTCAATTAGCAAAAAATTAAGGCAGATATATAATTAGGAATGAGCGCCGGCCATCGATGGCTCCGTTCGCCAATTAATTTCGCGGTGGTTCTTCTTTGCACCGTCTACCTGTCGAGTCAGTGTCGACGTCTATCTGTGTATCTTAATTAACTTGTCTGTCGTTGTTCCTCGTGTCCTTCTTCCTTATAAAAAAGGTTAGTGATACTCATAATTTTAAGTAATGGACATGACCTTTTACAAATATAAATTTTTATAATGTGGTCTTTATTTTCAGGTTGCACCTCCTAATTTCAAAAACATTCAGTTACATTGTCTTTTCTTCTTTTTATTTTTTCATATGCATAAAAAGGTACCATAGGTCGATGCTTTATTTTAGAAATAATTTTTTAATTAGAAAGATTAAAGAATTATTCTTAGAACTCCTAAAAGTCTCTCGTATAATCTTTTTTTCTAAAAGAATTATTTTGAGTTGTATTGACAATTTTTTTAATTTAAAAATCTAGAAATCTTTTTTTTTGAGATGCCCATGAAGACTTTGATATAAATTTTTTTACCTTTTTGATGAATATTTTTAATTGAAAATGGTTCATTTCAACTGTAAAAGAAGATTTTAAAATACTCTTCTTTTAGATAGAGTTAGTTATTTTTGGATAGAATTAGTTCTAGCTTTAGGTCACCATAATCAACTCGATCGGTAACATCATTCTCACTTAAAAATGATTGATTATTTAAATTTAGCAAGTTAATAACTTTTATTTATTTGGCATACATACTATTTATTTTCATATACTTTTATAATCATCTTTCTTTGGTTACCTGTTTATTTTTTTATTTCAAATCATCTTAGTTATCTTATTTTCTATTTTTCTAATCATTAATATTAAATTCTAAGTTATTTTATTAAAATTATTATGTCGCTTAATTTATAAATCTGATTACTTATGAAACCTCCACATCAGATATGACAAGGAACCTTATCATTTGAGAAGTAGATGTTAGGTGTGAACTTATGGAAGACGAGTTTAAAATCTTCTAATTAATTGAGAATGGAAGATCTAGAATGATTTAAAATTTATATTGCAACTATAATCCACAAGTTGATAAAGGATACGAATCTTGAGCCCACATATCATATATCACCTAGGCCTCATCCATCATGGGGCCATCAATCAATCATCGATGAAGATGACCACTTTCAAAACACCCAAACTCAATCTAGAGCTAGACTTGGTCTGATGAAATCAATGTTGTCTATTATTTGTGTCTTTTTCTCATGGTATCTAAATTTATTTGTTCAAAAAATATCTAGTGAATTTAGATCATTAGTCGCCTGATAACACCGTAATATCGAACATAAGCTTTAAAAATCGATTGAAAAACTCGGACTGATAGTATCAGTTGACTGATGATGGGTATCAATTGATTGATATCGATCATGAATCAAACAGAAGCACATTGATTTGACTGATTAAACAGTAATCGACTGATGATAATGATCAGTCAACTGATGCTAAGATGGATGGAGTCGTTAAACTGACAGGTCATAATAACGTTTGAATTTATAATAGATCAATCAATTGATGAGTAAGATCAGTTGACTGATTGGCAAAAATCAACCTCAACCTAAAGGCTATAAAAGAAAGCTTTCGAGGAGATTTTCGATACCGATTCTTGAGAAATTGGAGATGAAGTGCTGTTGTATTTTCTACCATCAACAGACAATCCAAAGAAATAAAGAAGTATTCAAAGCAAAGTTTTCACTTGTAAAGTGTTTTTCTTTCGATTGTCTTTGTATCTTTACTTTGTTTTTGTATGGTTGTATAAATGAGATTGTAAGAGGTTTCTCTGTCTCCGAAAGTATTTGAGAAGGAGGATTAGTGATGATAGTCGTTAGGATTAGACTTTAGACACAGTCATCTTAAGAGATGATGAACCAAGTAAAATCGATTATGTATTGTATTGTGTTATATTTTTAAATTTCTGTTGCATTCTCAACAATCCATCCAAGCTACTCACCCCAGCCACTCCTCTCTAGTTCAGTATCGGTACTACTAATATATTCTTAAGGAGAGTAAATTCTTGAGACTCTCCTAAATATAATCCTACCCTTTAATTTTGATCCCTCACCTGATTCCTCACCTTATTAAACCCATTGTGAGATTTTAAAAAAAGTTAGCTTTTTTCAAGACAAATAGTGATTTCAAATCCGATAAAACATGGCTCATTTTTTGAAATTTTAAATGTGTTTCAATATCTTGGTGGGTTAGATAAGTGTGTTCAAAATGAAAATTATTTTAGAAAAGAGGTGTATGATTTGGATATTAGTGAAAGTCAGGTGGTATACGGTTCAATAAAATATAGACAAAATAAAGTGAATTTAGAGATCACTGGTTCCAACTAAAGTGCTTTCAAGAACCGTTGTGTTTTCTTTTTCCAAAATAATTAGAGAATTTGTTTGATCGAACAACTTCAAAACTTATTGTTGGATTGTCAACAAATCAATTGGTATATTTCTAACTAATTAATGTTAATTAACTCGTATAAAATTCTAGATACCACTTCTTAGGATTGACTGAGATGGTTGGCTGAATAATTAGAGAGGATGAATAACGAATTCTAACTGTAAATGAGACACTTCTAATTGTAAATGAATTCTTTCTGCTCTTGCCAATAACTTATTAGGGTCACACAAATAAGAATATACAACGGAAATAATAACATACGAAATTAATGCATATCAATTGCTAACCCTAATATCTAACACCACAACCTATGAGTCATTGGTGAGTCAGTCTCAAAAGCCCACTTTCTCTTTCGCAGATAACCTCTAGAGGTTGAAATACCTCTTACAATATGAACTTTAAAACTTTACAATGAGAACTAGAAGAAGACTACCAGAGCACAAGAGAACAAGGCTTGATGAATTATACAATCACTATTTCACCAACTTTCAAATCTCCCATTTGATTCTCCTTTTATAATCTTCAAATACTTTCAGCTTCACTTAATATTCTATTGCTCTATCACCAATCAGTTGATTGATTTCTAGATAGCTTCCTCCTGCAATCTAGCAACGACTATCTAAGTGGATTATATTTCACCATCAATCTACTGCTTTCTACTTTCATGCTATAGCATCAGATGAATATAAGTTATCATTAGTCAGTCGATTGTCCAGTCAATTCAATTATAAACAAAAATATTTTGTAAGCTAGTTGACCACTAGATTGGTTGGAGCCCTGCCAACAATCAACCTAATGATTTAGTCTTTGCCTATGTTGAGATTTAGTCTCTTCAAAGGATACGAGTCTATCAACATTCACATCTCACACATGAATTTATCTTCTACAGCTTGACTTCGCCATTATGGTTATCTCTTACTAGGTCCTCCAATCCTGCTCAGATGTACAAAATCCATAGTTTCCTTTTTATATCTCTTCAAAGGATTCTATATAATTCACATCTCTACACATGTATGAATTTATCTTCCCTCATCCTATGATTCGCCATTATGGTTATCTCTTCTTCTCACATGCACCAAACCCACAGTTTCTTTTTTAAAAGCCCTCTTCTTCACTCTTCCCTATATAATTCATCTTCTTTCCACAACTATCAATGTTGCATTTTGAGTTCCTCATCCTATGATTCCTTGAATGTCTCATACCATCCTCTAATCTCTAATGAACTTCAAGCCACCAAACCAACCAACTTAGCCACTCCAAATCCTGCTCCACTAGCTGCTCCAACAATAACTTTTCAGCAAAAGATGAAATCCGCTACCCCAGCGGCCCCACACGATCGACCCCACGACCATCTGTGAAGAGGTAAATTGAGAAGTTACAGTTGGCCACTACGAGGAAGGTATTACCTTGACTTCGTCGAGATTCAACCCTTGCTCACTTCAGTAAATTTATCCCGCACTAACAAACTCAATCATTCCCCGAAGGCTAAACAACAACAACTCTTCGACAAAAGGTAGAGTCCGCCACCCGAACGGTCTCACACGGTCGGTTCCACGACCATCTGTAAGGAGGTAAATCGAAAAGCTGCAATTGACCACTACGGAGGAGGACATTGTTTTGGCTTCACTAAACAACAACTCAATGGTTCTCATAGTGGTCTCTCAATTGCTCTATCTTGCTTTCACTTAAATATTATTGCTCTTATTGACAAAATCGACATTAGAATACCCTCTTATAAACTTCTTATTGCCAACAGCTACCTTAATTGGTTGATTGCATCAACTGAGTCAACTGAACACATTCTATTGGTTGGTAATTCAGCCTGAGTTAACTAACTAATCAAGTCAACCATCAGTCAATAGAAACCTCCCTCAATCGACTAAAACCATTAGACAGTAAAATGCAAGTTGTTACCACAATCTCTCACAACTCACATGCTAAAAGATCTTACCTCGTGTTCTAGGTATTCAATTGACCTGACTAGAACTTCTCATCTACTAACTCGTGTTGGACTTCTCTGTTAAATTATGATCAATTTTGACCCATTTAATCTTCTTTCATCTATGAACCTTAACCTTGTTCTAGCTATCAAATGTATAGTGGACCTCGACTCATTTGAATTTCATTCATTGTACTTGCAATAGTAATGCCAAGTTTCCCCTCAACCCCAATTGAGCCTCCCGCAGGCCGGTTGGTGTTGCCTCTACAATGAGTTCAAACACAAGTACCTCAAACTCAACCACTTAACCATAAAAACAACAAACAAGGGGAAGAGCTATTGACTCAAACTCAGGAAGTAGAGCAGCATGTCACTGAATTCAAAAGCAATAACATAAGAAGCAACTACTTAAAATCATTGAAACAACGAACAAGAAGAGAGGGCAATTAACCAGTCAATTAATAAAGTAATCATCTGCTTGATGGTGTAGTTGGGCCTTTGAAGAGAAGGTGGATTGGTAATTAACCAGTCAATTAATAAAGTCTGTTAGCACTAGCTAATCCAGGAATGATCTACAATTTCTTTCTAGATATGATGTATATATTCCAATTGTAATGCATACACAGGCCATGAAATGAAGACATACGACCAGATATAAAACATGCCATACAATGATAACTGAAATGGTTAATCTTCATCTAAAACTTCATTTGACTCTTTTAACCGTTGAAACATACATAAAAATGAATTATTTTTCTACTTTCATACGTTTACTTGCAAATTTTTGGCTACGTAAGACCAAAAGCTACAATTAGTTTGCTGCTATTTTATCCATGTAATGTTCTTTCCAGATGATCGATAGACAGACAGTGGATTATAAGAATAATTGAACAAAAGAAAGAATGCAGAAGGTGCCTCAATAATTTAGAACTTCGTTATACTTGAATACACAGTCGTACAGCCTGCCTCCCAAAAACTGAGCTACCTCCGGATGCTTAACCTACCAGAAAAATAATGGAAACTAAACAAGATTTTGGAAAATAAATATAAAATGGAAGAAAATGGTAAACGGTACCATTCCAATCTTGATGGAGTCACATTTTAGCTGAGCGTACAGGTTAGTCTCTATTGCCCTTCCCTAGAAATTGGAAATATATATATGTAATGGATAACATAAACAACAAAATGTGCTTTTAGTCGGTCACAAAGATAGTTTACCATTCCCTCCAATACAACCAAGTCTGCATCACTTGCTAGGTATGCTAGATCCGGTGATATACAGCTAAGGTCAATAACCTGAAATATCTCAATATCAGACAATATAATTGACCTCAGAAGTTTTGTAAATTTAACAATCCGTTAAGGGCAATGTCTTCTGCATCTTACCGGCAAGTCATTTCCAGAATTTGCAATCAGAAGGCCAGATGCATCAACTCCCATTAGCTTTCCATTTTGATCCTTGAGCTGTGAAAAGAACAGATAGAGACATCAGAATCAAGCCATTCTCATATAGCACCTGGGGGAAAACAGAAGTGTGACATCTGTATTTACCTTCGAGACTATCTCAACTAATTCAGGGTAAGTTACATCATTGATAGAGGGCAAGTCATTTGCTGCTAGAACTACCTGGGTAAAGCGAGAGAAAAAAGAAGTGTCAGGAAAATGAGGATTTGAACAGTTTGCTGCAAATACAGTGAAGAAGCATCCAAAACCATGGAGAAAAAATTAACAAAAGATTGTTCATCTTAATAGAAAGCATAACAAATAAAATATTCGCAGCCAAAAAGAGCCAAGAGCTGGGTGGTTTGTCATTGACTGTAGCATTTTGTTAATCTGTGATTATAGAAAGCAAACAATAAGGCCACATACACTCACAAATGCATATAATGTGCTTCATCCATTACTTGCATACCGAATGCTTTACAATACGAGTCTCCATAATTGTATCAGATACTTATGGTTGTTCTTGCTCATTCATTTGTTCTAGTGGCTGACCTCTCTTATTTTAATCCATAATCATTTAGGACAATCTAGCCTCCAAATGCTGCAAAAACTGGTCTCTAGTCTCTCTGATTTCTCAAAATTTGAAATGTGAGCTTGTTACAATGAGGTGGTTTTTGATTTGGTAATTATCTTAATTAGAGAATAGGAAATTTATTCCAAAGTTTGATTGAATCTTTAAGTATATTTAAGTATAGGATTATTTCTTTCTTAGAATATCTTACCTTATTTCTTTGTTTAGGCAGAATTCTTCAAAACAAATCTCAATTTCCCCATGCTAATCATCTTTCAGTTTAATAATATTTCTCTTCATAAGTTATATTCTTTATGTGAGATTGCAGTTCTTGTGTTGCATCAATTGATATCAAAGTTGAATTTCTTATTCAATGTTCAGTACACCGCCTTGCCTTACACAAAACTTCTTAATTTCTCCTTGCATACCCCACCACATCACTTGGGCATTGTTTGCTCGTATTCCACCAAATTGCTACTCTACCTACTTGCCTTCCACCCCCACCTCAATGGGCTCACCGAACTTCCATAATGTCGCTACCAACGAACCCCATAAGCAACTCTATGTGACATGCTACAATCCAAGCGACCAACACCTTTCCTCCCTTCCTCCTCTCCATCAACTCACCTTTCCCTTCCACCTCCCTAGAGGAGGCTCTAGATGCCCACTTACAAGAAGTCTCTTCTACAGGCCTGTTTCTCCTAAACCACCTCTACTTTCCTCTGCAACTCGCCTTCTTTTTCCGTCACACACACTCGTCACCGCCAATTGATTGTCGTCGATTCACTTTCTTCCTCCACGCCCTTTCCAGGACCCAATACCTAGTTCAAGGACTTTTATGACCCTCTATTAATACCTACACTAACTGTAATTAGTACAAGTGAAATGTTGAATTTTCTAGTTCATGATTCTCCGACAAACTGCACATCTGACATCCATCCTTCACCAACCCTTCTGCTCTTGAATCCAAAGAAATCATCAAGAACCCTTGAAGGACTCTAGTACAATGAACCACATGTGTCCTATGTGTGCAGTTCTCTACCCATGTCACTTCCTTTAGTCCCAAGTTTATTGCAACGGTTTTTCCTATTCTTAATCTGATTCTTCCTATTCCTACTCCATTGTATATAACTATTTCACCACCCTCTCCTACAAAGGAAGTAGCACCAGAGACCTACAACATAAGGCCAAGAGCTGATCTTGTTGCAGTCAGTCGAGATTTCACTGATATCCTAGCACCTGATAAGATCCCACATTTTTCCTTCGATCTTAACCTTCCAATTTCCCTAAGAAAAGGTGCCCACAATTGTAGCACCTTATATGTTGTATCTCATCACATTCTAATCCTTCCTTGTCTCTATTATTCTGCTTTTCTTTAACTTGAAAATTTGTTAGGATTTTCAAGACCATTTGAAAGGCATCTAATCCAAGGTGGAGACAAGCTATTACAGATAAAATGTTGGCATTAGATTCTAATACTACATGGGAGGTTGTTTCTCTTCAAGTCTACTATGATAGGCATTTACTAGTAACACTCCCCTTCATTGTTCAATTAACAAATTTAAAGCTTGATTAGTAGCAATAAGGTATGCGCAGGTCCATGACATTAACTATATGTACACAGTCTCCCCATTAGCTAAAATTTCTTCTGTTGGTCTCTTTCTTACCTAAGTTGTTGTCTCTCAGTGGCAGCTACATCAATTAGATATTAAAAATATTTTCCCTCCATGGTATCTAGATGAGGAAGTGTATACAAACTGACATTTTAGATTTGTTGCTTGGAAGGAATCTGGCCTTTTATGTAAACTAAAAAAACTTTTAAGGAATCTGGCCTTTTATGTAAACTAAAAAGAAATTTTGTATGGCCTGAAACAACCCCTAGTGGTGTGATTTACTCGGTCATTCTTCAATTCAGCTCTTCAAATCCGTTGGCTGATGATATCATTCTTACTAGAGATGATCCTGCAAGAATCTCAAGGTTGAAAGCATATATTAATCGCTATATCAAACTACAGATCTAGGTGACCTAAAGTACTTTCTTGACATAAAAATTGTTCATTCAAAGGGAGAACATTTGATAGTATGGCAGAGGGAGTTGTTATTTGATCCAGGGAATTACAGAAGATTCATTAGAAAGTAAAATTACTTTTCAATCATCAGGCTCAGTATCTCATTTCTAGTAAGCGTGATTAGGCAATTCCTTTAGGCCATACATTAGGATTACTAGGAAGAAGTTTTAAGAATGTTGTGATAGACAAAAAAAATCTCTAAAAAAGATCATTGACATTATCAAGACAGATAGATGATCAACATTATGCTATTGTATTTGGTGGCAATATGATATCTTAGAAGAGCAAAAAAACAGATGATTGGGACTCAGGACAGATAGATGATCTACATTATGCTATTGTATTTCGTAGCAATATGATATCTTAGAAGAGCAAAAAGCAGATGACTAGAACTGTGACTAGGACAGGCATAGAGGCAGAATATATCTGCCTTTAGCTACATGTGAGCTTATCTCACTCAACAAACGATGACTAAACAATGCTTTAACAGACCTATAAAATCTTATTGTGACAAACTAATAATTAAGTTGTCATGCACATTGTTTTTGTTAAAGTTAGGAAGTCCTATTCCCATTAGTCTCATATGAATAAGTACGAACGGTCTATATTGATCCCTTTTGGTATAGAAAGTTAGCTAATTAACTAGGTCGACAAGTTGATAGGTTCATATCATACCTTTGTTTTAAAACAAAGAAGCTAGGTTGTAATTCTGAGTAATAATAGATGTGAGGATAGGTTTATATCTCTGAGTCATGATAGATGATAGGTAAGAAGATAATTAAGCTTATATCTCTAGGTCATTATAGTTACTAGTCGTAAAGTTAAGTTGCTCCATGATAATTATCAACACATGAAGAAGTGTAGCCTGGTCTATTATATAAATTGGGCGAAAATTAAAACATGCCCCTTATTTTCAAAAGAACATTCCACACACACACACACAGGTGCTCCATTTGCCCTTGTCTAATGTTGTTATAGTAGACACACACACACACAAAACATGAAGTGTAGCTTGGTCTATTATATAAATTGGGCGAAAATTAAAACATGCCCCTTATTTTCAAAAGAACATTCCACACACACACACACACAGGTGCTCCATTTGCCCTTGTCTAATGTTGTTATAGTATATTTGGTCAAAGATGCTCTAGCTACTCCAACTGGAGTAGATTTGACCAAAGTTGATCCAAACAATTTTGGTCAACTACTTTATGTTGTAGCAGAAATACTCCAATAGTAATTGACCATTTTTTAGTAAGTTGGATCAAGTTTTGGCTAAATTGGAGCAGTTTTAACCAATATTTGAGCAACTTTGACCAATGTTAAAGCAGTTTTGACTATACTTAGTAATTTTGAGCATATTGGAGTAGCTTTCGCCAAAGCTGCTACCAGCGTTGGAATAAGGTATTCTTGGAATATGGGAAGCCCTTCTGATAATTTTCAAAATGAAGCACCCTTTTGATTTTTTTTTTTTTTTTTGCCATATAAATTGGTCTCTTTCCTAACAAACTAACAATCAAGTTGTCTGCACATTGCTTTTGTTAAAGTTAGGATATTTTGTTCCCATTAGTTTCATATGAATATGTAAGATGGTCTATTGATCCTTTTTGAATAGTTTGATCTTTTAGGATAAAAAGTTAGTTAATTAACCGGGTTGATAGGTTCATATCGTACCTTTATTTAAAAACAAAGAACCTAGGTTGTACTTCTGAGTTATAATAGATGTGAAGATAGGCTTAAATCTGAGTCTTGATAGGTGTGAGGATAGTTAGGCTTATACCTCTAGGTCATTGTAGTAACTAGTTGTGTTGAAGTTAAGTTGCTCCATGCTAATTATCCACACGTGAAGAAGTGCAGACTGATCTATTATATAAACTGGTCTTTTTCCTAAAAACCCAAGCTTTTAAATAAATAGTTAGTCAATGAAGTTTAAGAAGTATTACATGAAAGGCAAAAGATATAGAGAGTATCATTTCATTGGAGAGATGACACAATCCACATGGAGATTCACTTTATTTATTAGTTTTAATGATCAATTAGCAAATTTGCTAACCAAATCATCAAAGACTCCTGAAAATGAATACATTTGTAGCAAAAGAAAGTTTCATATCTTTAAAGACAACTTAAGGGAGAGCATCAAGGACCAAAGTGTAAATAACTAGGGATATATATGTTAGTGAATATACAAACAAAAGGTTTTTTAAACATCAATAAGACAACGAACTAGCTTTATATTAAAGTGTCGTTCCAAGTGACTCTAGAAAAAATACACTAGACTCATTCAACTTGTCGAAGTTTAATTGTCATTAACATAGAAGAATGGCATAGGCGAGAAGTCCGCATTGGCTAGAGTTTCATGCATCGGACTGTCCTTTTTAGAGAAGAATGACAGATGCTTTCA
The DNA here is from genome assembly GCF_044706935.1 of Curcuma longa. Taxonomy (NCBI): domain Eukaryota; kingdom Viridiplantae; phylum Streptophyta; class Magnoliopsida; order Zingiberales; family Zingiberaceae; genus Curcuma; species Curcuma longa. The sequence continues at coordinate 5,638,669 of NC_133878.1, forward strand.
AGAATTAAACTATTCTATCTTTAATGTATAATAATAATAATAGATTAATCTATTAGCTAAGTTGATATTTTTAATGATTATTCCTTTTTCTCTTGGAAGTGAAAGCCTAGACATTGAATTTTCTTAATTTAGTATTTTGATTATTTTATAAGCATGGAATAAGTTTATGACTCATATAAGTTTAATGAAGTCAACATTTATGTTATTCCTTTTATCTTAGGAGTTATAAAGACATAATGATAAGGATCAACTTAAGGAACCCTCCCCTCCTTTGACTCTAGTAGTGAGATTATTGATTCTGACAAACAACCTTTTGTTGTTGTCACACCAAACCTATGCAAACCTAGATTATGTGCTAGGTTACCTCAGCACAAGATTGGAACCAAATAGTGTATTAGCACTTCAAGTCATTGTTGCATCTATAAGTATAGCCGTCAATTTGGGTTGGATCAGTTGGGTTGGCCCGCCCCGCCAAACAATTTAGGCGGATGGGTTGAAATTATCAATCCATTTTTAGGTGGGTTCAGATGGGTCGGTTTGCTTAGGCCTGCGACCCGTGTGGGTTGACTCGTGGCGGGCTTGAGTTGACCCACGAGTTGAGAAAACTTATTTTTTTCTTCAAAATTTAAAATTAAAGTAGAAAACTCAATGTACTAGTGGGCTTGACCCGTCTAAACCGCAATTCAAGGTTAAAAATTTCTAACTAATTTAAACTGTAATCCAAACTTAAAATTTTAATATTTTCTTTATTTTTTTATTTTTTTGCAGGCCTGTGGGTTGACCCGCCTAACCTGCAACCCGCCTTGGGTTAGGTTGGAGATTCTCCACCCCACCAAGTTGGTGGACTGGCCCACCCCGCCCCATCATATGATGGATTTCTGATGGGTTGGCCCGCCCCGCCATGAGTTGACCCGTTTGACAACTCTATCTATAAGCAGGCTAAGGTGCTTTTAATGACAAGCTAATTAACAAAGATATTGGTATATTTTGATTACTAAGGTATCCTTGCATTGGATTAACCAGCAGATCTTTACTAAATGGAATGAGAAAAGAAACATTGTTTAATTCAGCTCATAAGAGAATAACTGTAAATTAACAGATTATATTACCGTTGTACCATGACGAAGTAACTCTCTTGCAAATGGTAATATACCCAATATAACATCAGCACCAGAATTATCAACAAAAATAACAGCCTGCGATAAGCAAAGATAGTTTCAATTAGATGTACAAGTCTTTAATACCATGGCTGCTCTTAGGAAACAGGTAGTAAGAAACTCTAAAGTCATTTGGATCACTCCATGAAATTGTAATAAGTGCAAGACATGAAGTAGATATTTGTTTTGGTTCAATTGAAATTCAGGTTTTTAAGTGGGGCATTCCTTTCTCCGTCCGTGCATTTTGCCCAATCGCTTTCACAATTTGCACGTCGTGCTCGAAACCATTCGAGTTTGGTCTGACAAAACGTTCAACGACCTATTGTAAGATTCAATTTTGGAACACAAAAAATGAGGAAATCAGGCGTGTGTCATGCTCGTGCATACACATGCGCGTGAAACCTCACCTCACTGTTCTGGGTTTCCATGTCACAGTCAAATAAGAGCTCAAGATCAGAAATTTCTGTACACCATGTTTGTTATCATGATTTTGACATGTAAGCAAAAAAACACATCAAGGAACTTGGACATAGCAGATGTTACGCAGGCAAAAGGGTCAATCTTGCTTACTCCTAAGCCTACGTGTCATAAAGAAACAGAAGGAGACTCATGCTAAAAGGAGTAAGCTAACCTTCTTCCAAGACTTCTTAGTACATTTTGTTTTGAATTCATCCAAGTCATCAATTACCCAAGGTCGAGGAACAAGGTTCTGACAACTTGCCAAAAAGGACATGCCATCTTTTGCAAATACCTCTGCTAGCTTCGAGAATGAAAAGAAAAGAAATTGTCAAAATAAATTAATGCAACAACAAAATGTTTTATTTTGGAAAAAAAAAAATCAATAATATAATGAAAATTTAGTTTTAAGATATTTTACATCCAAGCATCATCACCATCATCATCAAACCTTGTTTATTCCAATTATTTGGGATTGGTTAATGAATTTGATCCCTGAGAGATATGAATTAGAAAGAAAAAAAGTCTTACATTAATAATATTTGCATTACTTAAATCATTTATTCACATATTTTCTTTCTCCTTACCTTTTACTCTGATAGATTTAATACACCTAACTATAAAATCATTTGTATCTTTCAACTTGTTCCTCCTGTCTCATCCTATTTTCTCTCATTTTATCATTTATGAGTTAAACCTAATTGCTCTCAAATATTAGTAATTTTTTATTTAATACTTTCTGGTAACTCCCTAAATCAATATTAACCTTCTCATATTTTTTATATTAACTTTTTTTTACATATTACTCCCTAACAACTCAATACTTCAACCCATTCTTATATGATTGTCTTATAAAATTTCTTATTAGCCTATAAGGGGCAGGCACAAAAACCCCACAAGTTCCCAAAAGCTCCTCTATATTTGAACCACTAATTTTCTATTCTATCAATTATGTCTTTATCAATATCTCCTTTTTTTTTTAATAATAGAAGTAAGAAATTTAAAACTCTTACAAGGATTTTGAACTCATCCATCTTAAGTATTCCATTGATTATTTTTGTATTATTGTATATTTCATATATTCAATTTTTATTTTACTTATCTTAGAGCCTTTATCTCTTTACTTCTAAAATTTTCCCCCAGAATTCAAGTTTCATATTCAATCTTAATTACACTCTCATCAATGAACACAATATTGTATGCAAATAACATGCACCCCAGGAGGTTTATTTTAACTTAATCTCATCGATTAACACAATATTGTGCAACTACTTGAATATTAATAAATTCAGTCAATTGGATCAAGTTTTTTGAATCGAATGGGCATGTTCCAATAGCACATTTGTCAATATGATTGTATCAGCAAAGTTAGTAAACTAGATTTGCAGCGTCAACACAGTAACAAGTTTTTCATACTTTATTATTTAATTACATTATAAATAATCATCTTGACCTCATTTAAAAGTTATTCTTTATCCTATGATGCTTAACATGCCTATCTACATGTTTTTCCATAGTTTGGTTGAATTTTATTTTTTTTATGACATGAATGGGAAAATATACAAATAATTCTATGATCATAAATGCAAGAATATCTGAGATGATCAAATGCTCAATGCTTAGTTTTATCACTGTGCTTATTTTCAAATTATTGTGATCATTTTCGTAAGATTTTATCTATATGTTTGGTAATATTTGATATATGATAAAGGGAAGAATAGGGAGAAATTACATTTTTAAGTTAAAAACTTCCCATAGTCTAAAAGCAAAGTCATTAGATTCAAAGGTAGCTCTACTCAAGCCACAAGTTCCACGAAAGGATGAAGGGAGCTTTGCATTTTAATTTCCTAGTGCACTTTTAAGGTTATTATCATTTGTAACTTAAATGGATTGTCGGGATTGTTGAGAAAATGGTTCCTCCCTTATGGTTAGATTTAGCTATGGTGTTTTGATGGTTTGACAATACAATTTAATTTAGGTGTGTATTTGATATTGTGTGTCAATGATATCTATTGAACAATTGAGGTGATCAAGCTTGGAGGATGAACATCATGGATCAAATGTGAAGGCACGAGGAGCTTCAGACTCATGGATATCATCAAGCTTGAAGAAAGAACCAAAAATACGTAAAACTTTGTGTTAGATTATGTGTAATATCAAGTTTGTTTTCAATATAGACTGTTTAGATTTGTAATTGTCTAGGTAAAGGTTAGACAATTTAGGTCTTGATTTTTGTTGAAGCCTTTCAAGTCATGTGTGTTGACAAACTCAAGCCTCGGACCTAAAGTCAACTTACTATGGACTATAACTTGAGTAAGATAGTGTTAATCCATTGAGATATAGTTTCTAGTCAACTAGAGTAGGTCAATTGACTAGAGGTTGGTAGTCAAATTGATGCAGGGTATAAGCAAATAGAATGTTTCTATTTGAGCAAGTCACATGAAAGGGTCTCTAGTTGATAAGAAAGATGATCTGTCCACAAGAATGTAACGTTATACTAGTGTTGGTATTGTTATTTTTGTTTTAGGCTTTTGTGTGTATTTATATTTGCTTCGGTTATCACGATTATTAACTTATCACACACGCATTGAGCTAACAATTTCATTTAAGTGTGTTAGCAAAGAAACTTTTTATCGCTGTCTATTCAGACCCCTAGTCAGGCCATTTGATCCTATACTTGATAGTTTTGTAATTAGAAATATGTTATATAAAACTCTCATTTCTTATAAATAAGCAATAAACCCTTTTCCTCCATTTCGTTGGCACCTTCTTAATTCATAAAATTTTATTCAATAACCTAGTAACTAAAATACACCATAAACTTCTACACTCTTCTGAACATCAGTAGGAATATTACTCCGACCTATACTTTCCTACCTTTTTCTTTAAAGCTTCTTTACCCTTACTATACCTAAACAACAAATATATGATTACCAAATCTATCATAAGTTTCAGTCTCAACCAAGAATCTTTTGATTTTCATCTTTCCTTATTAAATAGTTTATTAAACAAATATTCCATCTTTCCTATTATCATGACCAAGAGCCTTTTAATTTTCATCTTTTATGCATTTAACATCTAAATATTTAAATTTTTTCTAGTTTTTACAATTTAACAAATATCTTTCTCCCTATTCTTAGTTCTTACATTATAATAGAACTAATTCTATGTTTACGTAATTTTTCCCATCAAGTTTAGCTACTTTATAGTTATTCAGATTATCTTCCTTTATGCACTTTTGTCAATCTTTAAAATTGTAAGAATAAAAAGAAAATAGTTTGTGTATCTGCATTGAAATCTTGACTTAAAGATGCATGAGAAAACATTGGTTTACATGCCAATCTAACCAGTATTTATTCTATTTTTCCTAGTCATGTAATGATTGTGCATAATGAATGATACCTGAGCGGAACCCAGGTCAAAAATGTTCCCTGCCAATATACCCCTAACCAAATTTTCCACACGTTGACTATCATCTTCAATAGCATCATTAAGTTGAACAACACCCTCAAAAAGTGAAATAGCTTTAGCATTCTCCTCATCCTAGTAAATTACAGTGTGTCATTGTCAGAGTTAGAACCAAAGAGACAATATCATTTCAGAGAACTTTTAGGAGTACCACTTACCTTAACCTTCTTAAAGATATCTCTAAATCCCAATTCTCTAAGCACCTGTTCACGAAGCCTACAAAGAAGCTAAAATCATCCTCAAACTATCAGACCTTCCCTGAGATTTGGACTAATCATCCTAACTGAATCATGAATAAGAGAGGAAATACTGCAAACATAAGCTTACAATGCAATCCGGTGGCCCACCATGGCTTTCAGGATTTTTCTTCATGTCCTCGAGCATAGCCGTATATCTTCATGAACAAAGAAAAATAAAAGAGGCAACTAGATAAAATGTGCTAACAAATAAATTGTATTCTTCCATCATTGGTGAACATCTTAATTATTTAGGCAAACACTACAAACCATTGTTAAAGGGTACAGTATTTTGGGAAAAAAAACCTTAAAGTTGGAACCTGATATCAACTAAAATTTTCTAGCATCATGTGACAAAAACAAAATCTCAATGATTAAAAAACTAAAGCAATCCTAATCAAGAAAAGACTAGCTCTTGATGCCCACCCTGTGACAGACATCAACTACTATAATACAAAATTCAAACACAAAATGAATTTAAAGGAATATCATGAATAACTTCCCATTGACAAATGATGATATGAAAAATAGCACAAAAGGAACTTCAATGATGGAATATTTCAAAAGTAATTATTTTACACATAAAACATGGTATTTGAATTAAATAGAAGTGAAAATGAGTATGGTAGTTCTACATAGTTACTGACGTAGAAGGATCACCTAGATATCCCCAAGCTACTACTCAAGAAATATTCATAACAAACACCAATTCAGGTGAACCCTCATCAATAATCTTCTTCAAGTATGCTCTTTTTTCCAGTATGATAAAATCTTGCTGATATCAACCAAATACATCTTAGGAATGATACAATCAAGTGGGTATGGAATACATCATGCAAAATATTGGACCAGTTCTCTTTTCCATACAATAACTGATTGAAGGGTAAGAATGAGTAGACTGGTACTATAACACAAGTTTATCTCATGAAGATTCAAGTGGCCTGAGCATCCAATAAACTACTACAAATTGGCTGAGAATCTCACTTGGAAAGATAATACCAATGCAAACTATACAACATTATCAGCAAGATATAATAAAAAGCATATTCCTAAAGTAAAATTAGTTAAGGCACATAGGAAGATGTCTCCCCTAAGGACTCTACCTCTCAGCAAACTTTTCAGCTTTAATTGCAGCATCAACAACTGTAGGGTCATTTTCTGCTCGATGCCTGCATTATAACAGAGAGGAACAGTAGGAACTGGTATAAATTGGAGATGTAGATGCAATAAAACACAACGATAAACTTACTAAAATCCAGAAAAGGTGCAAATCAAAATGTTCCCTACCAAGACAAGTAGAAACTATGAAGATGTAAATATTACCAAATTAACCAATTCAAATCAAACCATATGTGAATGTTTCTATTTGATTATCAAGTAAAAAAAAACAAAACAAAACACTAGTTATATCTGCAAATGGTGCCAAAAAACAGTTCGATATCAGACTGTCATATATCTGCAAATGGTGGTTCTGGAAACAGGGAATATAAGAAAAGGCAAGCGCTTATGAGAATAAAATTTTAACTACGATATTCATGGCACGAAAAACAAATTACCAACTTCCGATCAATCGCTTTGATTTGTTCTATACATACAAAAAAAATTGAAGTGGAAAAGAAAACAGCAATCTTCATTATCATGATAAAATGGATCGAAAACATGCAAAGAGTTTATGAGAACCTGAAGGAGGGAACAGAGTTCAAGAAAACATCGATCCACTGGATCTCGACCGGCGTGGCCTTGCGGGGGTTGTCAGACGGGAAGCGGTAGGGGATCGTGCAAACCCTGTAATTGGACTCGATAGGGGTTTGGAGGAGCGGAAACGGCACCGTCGGCGAGGAGCTCTCCATCCCCTTCTCTGGGCTGCGACAGCGACTAGGGTTTCACCCTGCGCTTCTGCTTGGCGGAGCGGAGAATCGAAGTGCAACGAAGAAGAGGAAGAAGAAGAGAAGTTGGACACGAACCGGGCTAAAACGTAAACGATCTTCTAATTGTTTTTTTTTCACGAAAATCCAGAAAATGGCCAATTTTCTTTAAATGCGGAGATTTTAGTGGAGAAATTTCATGGATAAAATTTGAAACGGCGTTGGGTTTTTAATTATGTAAAAGAGTATTTTTTTTAAAAAATAAAAAAAGTTATCATTAAAATAGTGGTTTATGTTGTCTATGATATTTATCCTTCGGAAGTAGGGATGGCAACGGGTTCGGGGGTTGACGGGGAAGTCTTCTCCATCCCCATCCCTGAAACCCAAACCCATATATCATCCCCGTCCCCATCCCCGTCGGGTATCATAATTTAAATACCATCCCCGTCCCCGTCGGGTTTCGGGTATCCAGCGGGTTTCGGGGATCCCCACGGGTTTCGGGGGTGGTTTTCTCCGCGGGTATTTCCATGGGTATCCCCATACCCATCCCCATCCCCGTCCTGACATATTTAAAAAGTATTTTTTAAAATTTATTACCTTTTTATTAATTAAAAAAGGAAGTATTATTTGTTTTAGAAATAATGAAACTATAGTATTCAAACAAGTCATTATCAATATGACTTATTTTTTTCATTTGATAAGGATGTAATCAAATTAATGAATCTCAATGAATGAAATTATCAAAGTCGGGTTCGGGGATGGGGACGGGGAATATTTGGAATACCATCCCCGACCCATCCCCGTTTTCCGAGATTCGGGGATTCCCCATCCCCATCCCCGCTTTCTCGGATTCGGGGATTCCCCGATCAAAATGGGTTCGGGGAACGGATTCCCCATCGGGTCCGGGTCTAATTGTCATCCCTATTCGGAAGTTATTTTCTTCTGAATATCTAGTAGATGTCTAGTCTAAATATTATTTTAGTGACACTCTGGTGGTCAGTGAAAAATTTCTGTGAGACCGGATCGGTTACACTCAGGGATTGAGTCCATGAAACTGATTGAAATTTATCATTTTTTAAATATTATTTTACTGACAAACGAATCTAGTGCACATCCAGCACGCGCGGTGGCCAATAGAAGTGTTTTGAGCGTTCGAAATAGTAGTAGTCTATTTTTTATTTTTTTAAATACATTTAAATTATTTAAGATTTTTTTAAAAATTTAGATATTGAGTTATAATATTAACTATAAAAAAATTTTAAAATGAAAAAAATGTAATCGCACGGGGTGTGCCGGATTATTATCCTGCATTTCTTATCCAACATACCTCGTAAGGAACTAAATTTTTTTATTTTAATTTTTTGTATACTTAATACTATAACCCAACATCTAAATTCTAAAAAAATTATTTTTTAATGGATTAACCGTAAGTCAAAAAAATTAAAAAAATACACCTTGTGAGGAACTAAATTTTTTTATTTTATTTTTTTTGTATTAAAAACTATAACCCAACTTCTAAATTCTAAAAGAATATTTTTTAATGGGTTAACTGTAAGTCAAAAAATTTAAAAAAATATACCTCGTGAAGAACTAAATTTTTTATTTTAAATTTTTTTTTGTACTTAATACTATAACCCAACCCCTAAATTCTAAAAGAACATTTTTTTTAATGGGTTAACCGTAAGTCAAAAAAATTAAAAAAATAATACTTTTCCTATTTCAAGAGCCTAGAATATTTTCGATCACCCAGAATCTTCTATCACGCACCATGCGGATATCAAAATTATATATATATATATATATATATATATATATAGGTGTTTCATTTTTATATTCTAATTAATGCTGAGATGGAAGCCCTCGTCTCACATACAACGCACATGGTAAATCTAAAAGTACATTCCAATATTTTAGAAGTGTCTTGAGCATTCAGAATAATAACATTACTATTTTTATTTTTTTTACTTATAATTCAATCATTTAAGATTTTTTTTGAATTTAAGGATTAAGTTATAATATTAAATATAAAAAAATTTAAAATTAAAAAAAATTAGTTGTACGGAATGTGTCAGATTATTATCCTGCATTTTTTATCCAGCACAGTAAGGAACTAATTTTTTTATTTTAAAATTTTTATATTTAATATTATAATTTAATTTTTAAATTTTAAAAGAAATTTTTTTAATGGATTAATCGTAAGTAAAAAAATTAAAAAATTATCAAAAGCATACGGTTTCTAAACATATTGATAAATAATAATACCGTGAGATAAAATAATATGATAAATTAAACACGATTTAAGAAAGTTATTGGAAAATCTTAGAAGTGGTATATAGTAGAAGAAAACTTAACTTATCTTAAGAAAGAGAAAATTGATTTTTTTAATCAAAAGGGCATTCTTTCCCAGATAAAATAATATGATTATTCTTTAATATTATTTTCAATATTATCATGTCTATATTTTTCGTCTAAATCCGGAATCGGTCCGAGTATGTTATATCAATTACAAATTTGTAGCTGCTACAACTACAATATTTGTAGTTTATAGTTGTAATAATTATGATTTCGTAGATGTTATAACATAAAAATATTATTAAATAAAGAGGATTAAAATTCTTCAGAGCTTTGAAAAGCCTTTAAAAGATATTTTTTGAGCCAAAAACTAGATCATTATGGGTTACACTTGATAATATATATAGATCTCTAAACAAATTTCGATTTGATATATTGTGTGTTTCATGGTTCAACCTGAAATAAAATTTATGATCTCTCAAAGTTTATCTGACATTCAAGCAGCTATTGTTGGGATCAATGCGTTCGCTAGAGGGGGGTGAATAGCGATTCTTCGATTTTTCTGCAAAGTTATTAGCGAAAGCAAAATAAAAATAAGAAAAGAAAAGCACAATCGCTAACCCGGTTTGTTTACTTGGTATCCACCTCTATGAGGTGACTAATCCAATGATCCACACACACAGACGACCTTTTCCACTATGAAAATCCTCCTTTTCAAAGAGCACTTTGAAGGCGGAGAAATCCTCACACAATCAGTCTCTTCCTTTCACAAGATATAAGTGAAGTTTGAGGAAGAAGAAGAAAGTTTTACAGAGTTAGAGTTTTGCCAAAAAGATGAGAAAATGAACTGTTGTTTTCTTCGACGTCGACTTCTATTTTTATGTATTTTCGTACATCAGTCGACTGCTCAAAGGGTCAGTCGACTGATGGGCTTCAACGGCTCTTTAATCTGCATTTAATTAGCCAGCTGTCACCCCAACGGTAGTCTATCAATCGACCACACCATCACCAGTCGACTAATGTCAGTCGACTGATGAACTCGATTGATTTTTCTGTTTGGTCACCAGTCGACTGATCCATCTGAAACCACTGTGTGTGCTTCTGATCAAACACCAGTCGACTGCACCAACAGTGCCAGTCAACTGATCAAGCTGAAACTCCCCTTCTAGTTTTTTTTCAGTCCTTAGCCTTGACACAAGCCTTCAAACGTCTTCCACAAGCCTCATGCCCTTCCTTGCACTAGTTTGAGACGTTTCCCTTAGCTTCGTCGTGCTAAGTCTTCCTTTTCCAAGAGGTCGCACCTCCGAGACTTCATCCTTTACCAAGAGGCATCGCCTCCGGGACTTCATCCTTTGCTAGGAGGTCGCGCTTCCAGGACTTCACCAAATGCCAAGACTTCATTCCTGGACTTTCCTGTGGACTCAAACCATACAAGTTAGATCACCAGCATTGTCTAACTTAAACTCATTTTAGTCAAACATTAAAATCCAAATTACTTGGAGCAAGATTGCACTAACAATCTCTCCCTTTTTGATGTTTGGCAAAAATTTATTTAAATTAGATTTTTAATACAGCATGTATAAAATAACAATAATTAATTTCAATGATAATAAATCAATAAGCATCAATAAGCATAATAAATCAATAAGCATCAATAAGCATGAACAACATGAGCATTAAATCATGAATAGTATTACATCCTAACTTTAAACATTCCATTCCTTCTTTTTTGACAATCATCAAAAATATGTTAGTTCAAGGAGGTAGAATTAAATAACATATAGAATAAAAATCCAAGAGGGAGCTTACTTTGTCAAATTAACCAATTTTGGCATGGACTCCCCCTATAACTGTTTTGAGCGTTCGAAATAGTAGTAGTCTATTTTTTATTTTTTTAAATACATTTAAATTATTTAAGATTTTTTTAAAAATTTAGATATTGAGTTATAATATTAACTATAAAAAAATTTTAAAATGAAAAAAATGTAATCGCACGGGGTGTGCCGGATTATTATCCTGCATTTCTTATCCAACATACCTCGTAAGGAACTAAATTTTTTTATTTTAATTTTTTGTATACTTTAATACTATAACCCAACATCTAAATTCTAAAAAAATTATTTTTTAATGGATTAACCGTAAGTCAAAAAAATTAAAAAAATACACCTTGTGAGGAACTAAATTTTTTTATTTTATTTTTTTTGTATTAAAAACTATAACCCAACTTCTAAATTCTAAAAGAATATTTTTTAATGGGTTAACTGTAAGTCAAAAAATTTAAAAAAATATACCTCGTGAAGAACTAAATTTTTTATTTTAAATTTTTTTTTGTACTTAATACTATAACCCAACCTCTAAATTCTAAAAGAACATTTTTTTTAATGGGTTAACCGTAAGTCAAAAAAATTAAAAAAATAATACTTTTCCTATTTCAAGAGCCTAGAATATTTTCGATCACCCAGAATCTTCTATCACGCACCATGCGGATATCAAAATTATATATATATATATATATATATATATATATATATATATATATAGGTGTTTCATTTTTATATTCTAATTAATGCTGAGATGGAAGCCCTCGTTTCACATACAACAGACAGGGTAAATCTAAAAGTACATGTCAATATTTTAGAAGTGTCTTGAGTATTCAGAATAATAACATTATTATTTTTATTTTTTTACTTATAATTAAATCATTTAAGATGTTTTTTTGAATTTAAGGATTAAGTTATAATATTAAATATAAAAAAATTTAAAATTAAAAAAAAATTAGTTGTACGGAATGTGTCAGATTATTATCCTGCATTTTTTATCCAGCACATTATGTAAGGAACTAATTTTTTTATTTTAAAATTTTTATATTTAATATTATAATTTAATTTTTAAATTTTAAAAGAAAATTTTTTAATGGATTAATCGTAAAGTAAAAAAAATAAAAAATTATCAAAAGCATACGGTTTCTAAACATATTGATAAATAATAATACCGTGAGATAAAATAATATGATAAATTAAACACGATTTAAGAAAGTTATTGGAAAATCTTAGAAGTGGTATATAGTAGAAGAAAACTTAACTTATCTTAAGAAAGAGAAAATTGATTTTTTTAATCAAAAGGGCATTCTATCCCATATAAAATAATATAATTATTCTTTAATATTATTTTCAATATTATCATGTCTAGAATTTCGTCCTAAATCCTGAATCGGTCCGAGTATGTTATATCAATTACAAATTTGTAGCTCGCTACAACTCCAATATTTGTAGTTTATAGTTGTAATAATTATGATTTCGTAGATGTTATAACATAAAAATATTATTAAATAAAGAGGATTAAAATTCTTCAGAGCTGTTGGGACCGATGCGTTCGCTAGAGGGGGGTGAATAGCGATTCTTCGATTTTTCTGCAAAGTTGTTAGCGGAAGCAAAATAAAACACGAAAAGAAAAGCACAATCGCTAACCCGGTTTGTTTACTTGGTATCCACCTCTACGAGGTGACTAATCCAAGGATCCACACACACAGACGACCTTTTCCACTATGAAAATCCTCCTTTTCAAAGAACACTTTGAAGGCGGAGAAACCCTCACACAATCAGTCTCTTCCTTTCACAAGATATAAGTGAAGTTTGAGGAAGAAGAAGAAAAGCTTTTACAGAGTCAGAGTTTTGCCAGAAAGATGAGAAAATGAACTGTTAATTTCTTCGGCGTCGACTTCTATTTTTATGTATTTTCGTACATCAGTCGACTGCTCCAAGGGCTAGTCGACTGATGGGCTTCAACGACTCTTTAATCTGCATTTAATTAGCCAGCTGTCACCCCAACGGTAGTCTATCAGTCGACTGCACCATCACCAGTCGACTGATGCCAGTCGACTGATGGACTCGACTGATTTTTCTGTTTGGTCACCAGTCGACTGGTGAACAGTGCCAGTCGACTGATCCATCTGAAACCTCTGTGTGTGCTTCTGATCAACCACCAGTCGACTGCATCAACAGTGCCAGTCGACTGATCAAGCTGAAACTCCCCTTCCAGCTTCTTCTTCAGCCCTTAGCCTTGACGCAAGCCTTCAAACGTCTTCCACAAGCCTCGTGCCCTTCCTTGCACTAGCTTGAGACGTTTCCCTCAGCTTCGTCGTGCTAAGTCTTCCTTTGCCAAGAGGCCGCGCCTCCGGGACTTCATCCTTTGCCAAGAGGCCTCGCCTCCGGGACTTCATCCTTTGCCAAGAGGTCGCGCCTCCGGGACTTCACCAAATGCCAAGACTCCATTCCTGGACTTTCCTGTGGACTCAAACCACACAAGTTAGATCACCAGCATTGCCTAACTTAAACTCATTTTAGCCAAACATTAAAATCCAAATCACTTGGGGCAAGATTGCACCAACAATCTCTCCCTTTTTGATGTTTGGCAAAAATTCATTTAAGTTAGGTCTTTAATACAGCATGTATAAAATGACAATAATTAATTCCAGTGATAATGAATCAATAAGCATAATGAATCAATAAGCATCAATAAGCATGAACAACATGAGCATTAAATCATGAATAGCATTAAATCCTAACTTTAAACAATCCATTCTCCCCCTTTTTTGACAATCATCAAAAACATGTTAATTCAAGGAGGTAGAATTAAATAACATATAGAATAAAAATCCAAGAGGGAGCTTAATTTGTCAAATTGACCAATTTTGGCACGGACTCCCCCTAAAACCTTACTCCCCCTATAACACGCACCAACAATTGGTTGTTGACATCGAAGTTGTAGGTTTTGAACATTCCTATAGACCAAAAATATGCTCCTAGAGCATACATCAAATAATAGAGGTCAAAGGATGTCCAACTCTCAAGAAACGGGTCAAAATAGTGATAAACAGTGACATCAGTCGACTGGTATCTGATGCAGTCGACTGATGTCTGAAAAACTTATTTTTCAGACCCAACTTCAAAAATGCATAAGTAATTCAGTTTTCATCCAAAAATTATGAAATTTTATACTGTAATTACTTACATCATATATGACCAGGAAAAAATAATTTCAAAAAGTTTACCATATTAAAATATGATTTTGATACTATGTATCAAAAATATGAAACTCTTAAAGCTATTAAGAGTTTAGTATCAACAATGATGAGGAATATGATTCTCTACCAATGGATAGGTCTAGAATGTTTAAGAAATCAATATGAAATGTTTCTAAAATCTTAGATTTTGAATTTTATTTTTGATTTTCTTCTCAAAATTCAATGTGCTCCCCCTAAACCATTAACCCTTCATGTATCATTACACAAGATAAACAAAGCATAATCATGACTAAATAGCAAGAAATATGAAACATAATATAAAAAAATAATTAGTCATAATACAAGTAGTTCAAACTATTTAGCATCCACATCCACAGAGCAAGTTTTAAACAACCACAGTTTAAAAGTTTAACACCCAAATCCAACAAATCCATCAACAAAATCCATAAACAAATCCATCAAGAAATCCATCATACTACATCTCATCATCATCACCAGCAGGAGGTGGAGGAGGTGGAGGAGCCTGGAAGGACATGTGCATCCTCTGCATCATGTCGTACATCTGCTGCTGCTGCATATACGCCTCGTGCTGTCTCTGTGCAGCAGATGTCCACTCCTGACGGAGGCCTCGAACCTCCTCAAGACAAGTCATGACATGACCACCAACGTCATGCACCATCCCCTCCAGACGAGTGAATCGCTCCTCAAAGCCATGTGTGGGGGGTGCACCAGCCGCAGGAGGAGGAGCAGCAGCAGGTGCTGCAGGTGCATCATCATCCTCATCCTCCTCAGACTCGGAAGACTCATCCGCAGCTCCGCCCTCAATGTCACGAATCCAAACTATAGTGCCACCATGGTATGTGATCTTTGCCAGCTTCAAATGTCGCAGGGCTATCTGGTCGTAATCCTTTGATAAGTGACGAATGGTACCTACTGAAATATCAATGCCCCTAGATGCAAGAAACTGAGTAATGATGTGGCAAAATGACATATAGAGCTTGCCATTTGTAGGACCCGAGTAATAAAGGATGGAAGAGTAGACATGACGGGCAATGTCAATGTCAAGATGTTGCTCTAAAGCATACATCATAATCAAGTGGGGAATTCGGATCATTGCCCGACCTCGGGTCACAATGGGAAGAATACAATCTAGTATAATTCTATACCAGACATAATTTATGGCAGACATCTCGGTGGCATGAAAGATATTTTTAAATGGATTTCTGGGGGTACCAAAATAGTGTTCATGAATTTGGTTCACGGTAACATGGGCAAAAGAGCCAGTGATAGGACCAACAACATCGGGAAAACAAATGAACGGGTTCTCTGAAGGTCGTAGACCTAGAAAAGATCGGAGAATTTCAGTGTTAAACTGAACTGAAACCCCTGCTACTGTGGACACATATCGGTTGTCATTAATACCAACAGGACGAAGATTGACATAAAATTCCTTACAGAGGTCAAGATTGATGTCACTTGTGCAGGTAAATAATGACTCTAGTTGGTAGAAATTGATGATCTCATACAACTGAGGTGTTTTTGTTTGAAAGAATGATTTGTTAATGTACTTGAGAATAAAATTGGGGCTCTGGTGTTCCTTCAAAATAAGAAGGATCAGGGTATTGGATGAGGAACCCATGCACCCCTTTCTTTTTTTAATTAATAAAAAAAGTAATAAATTAAAAAAAATACTTTTAAAATATGTCATGACGGGGATGAGGATGGGTATGGGTATGGGGATACCCATGGAAATACCCGCGGGAAAAACCACCTCCGAAATCTGTGGGGATCTTCGAAATCCGCTGGATACCCGAAACCCGACGGGGACAGGGATGATATTTAAATTATGATACCCGACGGGGATGGGGACGGGGATGATATATGGGTTTGAGTTTCGGGGACGGGGATGAAAAAGGCTTCCCACCAATCCCCGAACCCGTTGCCATCCCTATATGAAGGTATTTCCTCAGTTGTACCAACTGGTGTTGATTCGAAGATAGGAGATCCGCTCGGGGTAAGAGGTCAGAAATTCTATCAAATCCAAAAGAGATGGTGTGCCCAAGTCAGGAAAGAGAAGGGAGATTCCATCGACATAAGAAGGATTAGATAGATAAAGAGGGGCACCTCTACAAAATTAAGTAGAATCTCAACGTCAAATTCAAATTCTAATAAAATTAACATTAGCATAATAAAAATAAGTTAATTAATTTGATATTTTTTTAAAGAAAAAATATAGATAATTCGCATAGAGAAGTGAAAAGGTCAAATTTAGATCACAAATATAAATATTTTTAAATTAATTAATTAAATTTTAAGTATTTATTGATTATTTTAAATTTCTTAATTTTTATTTAAAAAAGTTCCTTTATTTAAAAAAATATTAAATGTCCTAATAGACTATTTAATGTTTGACATGGCCCATGTGATATTCGGCTGATATAACGTGAAATTGAGGTGACCGGATTTGCATCGTGTCCGGTCCAATAGAACCGTTAGGTCTGTTTCGTTGAATGACTCGGATTTGAGCTGGCACGATCGGATCTATTGCATACTATTTCGGGATACCGTGAACCAAGCGGCGCCTTTCCCTTCGCTTCGTGTACCTTCCGCATTGGCGGCGCAAGGGCCGGCGATTTCCTCATCTCCGCCACCACTTGCCCTGAATCCCTTCCCGGCACTCGAGGAGTTTTGCTTCCACCGCCTCCTGCATGGAGGATCCGGCAGCATCCTGCCCCCACCTCCCCCTTTCTTGGCCCCCGGATGGTTCCCTGTCGATGGACTGGATCCGGCTCTTGACGGGCATCCTCGATTGGTCCTCGCGCAACCTCCCGCCTTCCGATCTCCCCACCCTCCTCCCTTTCCCCGTCCTCGCTCGTCTCCTCCTCGCCGCCTCCGATGTCCTTCACAAGGAGCCTAATTGCGTGAGTATTCCCGCCGACAAGGAGGAGCTGAGCAGCGTCGTTGTCGTCGGGGATGTTCACGGTCAGCTACACGATGTCTTGTTCTTGTTGGAGGACGCTGGGTTCCCGGCGGAGGATCGGCTGTTCGTCTTCAACGGTGATTATGTGGATCGTGGCGCGTGGGGGCTCGAAACCTTTGTTCTTCTGCTGGCTTGGAAGGTCTCGTATTTTCCTTTCTTTTTTCCTATAGCAAAGCTAGGTTTTCTTACCTGATTAACAAGTTTATGGTAAAGCTATGACGTTTTGTACCTTTTACTCTGCAAAATATCCAAACATCACCACTGGTCTTTGGGTTAATTTTGTTAATCCATATTGGTTGGTTACCATTTGTTGGAAATTGGTTCTTGTAACCAATTGGTCGAACAACGACATGGACATGAATGACTATATTGCGTGTAGACTGTCGTAGATCAATTTACCAGGTGAATGAGAAATTAATATTCAAAACTATTCATAAAGAAAATCGTGATATTATTGATTTAATCTGGCATGAACAAACGAGAGCTTGAGCTTATGCATGAGCATGGTCCATAGATGTTGACGCATGAATGCTAACTCGACTATGTTCGAATGTTGGTTTGTTTGACACTAAAATCAAGGGATTTCTAAGATGCGCGTTAATTGCACATGAAAGAATGGCAGTTCTGATTGACGCTTGCATGGTGGCAAATGACATGTGAGAATTGCATTGTCTGACACTATTCAGATGGGTTCCCTTTGCTTGAGAAGAAAGATTTGTCTTCTCTCCCAATAATGGAAATATTCCATTCATGTTGCCCGTTATACTTGTTTACACTACCTCTTCAATATTATATATAAGTTCTCAACACTACTCTCTCATATCACTCAATTCTCAAGTTATGAGTTCTTCTATTAAATTTTTCTCTCTCCCTCTCCTCTATAAAGAGTTTCACGCATTCGAAAGTGCCAAAACTCAAAATTTGAGTATTCCTATTTTAAATCATATGTCATTGTATATTGCAAGTAATTGTCAATCAACCATAAGTATTTATGCCGACAATATCATCCTAAAGAGAGAAGGCTTGCTTTTACCCCGATCTTAATTCATTTATCCTAAGGGATCACTTGATCTAAAAGAGTGTATCGACATCCATAGAGATGATTCAATAATTGACATTATTAAGTCAGTGACTATGCTACCAAAAGGGATATGTTTATCACCTGAAGAGGTACCTCAATAGCCAAAGGGGTGTGTCAAGAATCCTAAAGGGATATTGTTCCTGCCTGAGACTGCCGTAGGATGAGCCACCGGATAACTGTCTTTGATGTTGATGGAGTCACTGAACACCAAGGGAGAGCTAGACTGACTGAGCTTGTAAAGCTTAAGAGAGAAAGAGAGTTAGAATGGAAGCCAAGGGTGCCCTGGCTTAGCTACTCTGACGCTCAAGTTAAGTCTTCGACGAGAGAGGTAGAGAAGAAGAACAGTAAAAATGAGATATAATGGATGGATAGTTGGTGAATGTGTATATGATTAGTATACCTTTATCTACATCTGCGGACTCCTTTTATAGCACCAGGAATAGTACCTTCTTGCTTCCTTAATGAGTCGTCCTATCACAGTAAGGTAATATTCCATCGCCATGTCTGTCAAATCACCCACGTCCTATCATGTAGAAGATTGTGTGGGATCACGCTATAGGGACCTTGTTATTCCACTTATTATGATAACCCACGTGAGGTCTCGCGTGTCGTTGACTAATTGGGGAACTTGAGCCAAGAGTTTGACATGTTAAAGAGAGGTCCTATCGGTGGGATCGAGGTGACTGAGTAAGAATGTTGGGTCAGTAGAGTTGAGCCAACTGGGCGATGGTGTTGGATCAGCCGAGCCGAGTTGAGTTGAGCCGAGTGATTGAGCCCCTTGTCTTGGGTTAGCTCTATCGACTGTTTGGGTTGGTAGAGTTGAGCCGACTGAGATGATGGTGTTGGATTGGCCGAGCTGAGTGGATGAACCTATCGTCTCGGGTAGGTCGAGTGATGGTAGTCCTATTGACTTATCTTGACCTTACTAACCTCCACCTCAACTAGGCTATTGATATTCTTGCTACATGTGAAGTGAAAGCCCTCACTATGCTCCACATCACAAGCCTCCCCCTTGAGTCTAGTCGAAGGAGGCATGAGCCCGACTGACTGGATTGTGTTGTGGAAGCAGGATGGCCATCTCAGCATGCTTCCATGATTGTCGAAGCGTTGGTAAGGAAGATACGCTGCAAGATTGCGAATCCCAAGTGTGACGAAGGTTCCTTCATGCACCGAAGGCAACCAGGTGCCTTTAATGCAGGCGTGTGCTATCAACCTTGATATTTGAGCCTCACCCATTACGCCGATTGTTCCAATCACTGTGCCTGTATCTTTCCAAGGTCATGTCAATCAAAGTGAATTGACCAACTGATGGGATCGAGGTGTTGTTCGGATCGTCATAATTACCAAGATCGGGTCAATCTTGGCTCTTGATCCGACGGCATTAGAGACGTCCTCGCCTTTTTTGTCTTCGAGATCCTATGGTCGTCTCCGAGCGGCCAAAAGTTAATCTTGATCAACTTTTGATGAGAGTTGTAACTTTAGTTTAACGTGGTTAAGAGGCTAAACAAGGATGAGCAGTTTTGAACTAGAATGTGACTTTGGGCTATGCAAAGGGAACTTTACCAAAAATGTTACAACTTTTGTCTTTTCACTAAGAAGGATAGTTCATTGATGATTGTAAGAGATATGTATACTTGCTGAGAAGTATGATTGAGGCCTTTGAGGAGTTTAAAAACACTATAAATGTGATTGAGAAAATTAACTAAGCAAAATCATCTATAATGATTGAGGAAGAGAATGTAGGGTATTGTTCGAAGAATGTTTTTCTGAGAAAGAAGCATTCATCAATTAAATGTATCTTACTCACCTCAATCCAAAAATTATGAGGGAAGTCCTCTTGGCAAACCACAAACCCCAGTAAGAGATAAAACTCTACACAAGTTATGGAAAGGTCACGAACCTTCCTACAAAGCCAATATATGCGGGGATGTTGGACCAACGTATAAATAACTAAATTTGGGCCAAAAGAATTGCATCTATACACATGCCACTAGTTATGATGCACTACGATAGCCAAGAAGCTACAAGAAGGGCATAAAATTGTGTCAAATGGTAGACTTAATATTATTTTAAACACTAAATCTCTAGTGGTGTGATTTCTATTGAATATGAAGAATCGTGTAGAGCCTCACCAAGAGATGAATTAAATTGCATGTATAGCGAAATCAATCGAAAATCCAACATATGAATCAAGAAGTAGTCCTAACCATATTGACCAAATTGGAGATCTCAAGATCATGATTTGAAAGGGACAACTAAGCTATAAAATTCGAGGCATTTAGAAGTAATTACTCCAACTTATTCTTGTGATAGAAAGGTGTGGTCTGCAAATGGATAAAGGATGAGTAAAAGACTATTAATAATTCCTATATTGTACCACATAGGGTACAATAAGGTATTGTAGATACTCTTGATAGGAGATAACTTATGCAAGTGTGAAATGAGGGATTGTAAGTATTTAAGAATTCCAAGCATTGGCCAAGGCTAAAATGGACACGATGGAGAACTTGTAGAAGTATAGGTTGCAATTGTGTGAGTATGATTGTCTTGATTTATACCAACGGAATAGTTGAAGACAATTCATTGTATAGCTAAGTAAATTTGATCATATTCTATCATAGAAGAGTTAAAGCCAAAGGCTGTCTCTCTCGATGCAATAATCTACCTATTGAAACTCTTATTTGAGATCTATTGAAAATAATTTATAAGTTATATTCGTGTGGGGGGGGGGTTGTTGTAAATTGGTTCTTGTAATCAATTGGTTGAACAGGGACATAGATCACTATTTCACAAGTAAGATTGTCATAAATCAATTTTTCTCGAGTGAATGAAAAATTAATGTCTAAAACTATTTGAGTGAGAGGAAATTGTGATATTATCGGTTTGGTCTGACTTGACTGAACGAGAGCATCAGCT
The DNA here is from genome assembly GCF_044706935.1 of Curcuma longa. NCBI lineage: Eukaryota > Viridiplantae > Streptophyta > Magnoliopsida > Zingiberales > Zingiberaceae > Curcuma > Curcuma longa. Next base: position 5,660,143 of record NC_133878.1, read on the forward strand.
CATACACAAGCATGGTCCATGGTCCATGGTCCATGGTCCATGGACCATGAATGCTAACTCAAGTATGCACCAATGTTGGTTCATGTGGGACTGTCGGTCAACACTTGCTTGCATAGTTCCAAATAACATTTTGGAATTGCATTGTCCATCAATGTTCACTGTTTAGCAGGGGCGGAGCCAGGATTCTTCCGAAGGGTGGGCCAAATTTTTTTTTAACAAATTGATAAAAAATAATAAATATATTTAGATTATAATAAAAAGTAAACAATTATCTAAGAAATGCTTAAAGATCAGCTCTTCGTGTCTTCAAATTCTTGAAGTCTTGAATTATATCATCATAATCATATTTCTCTGCAATTCCACCTTCTATGTATACAAGCAAACTATTGCTAAGAAACCCATCTTCCATCTTACTGCGTAATCTTGTCTTAATAATCTTCAAAGCAGAAAATGCTCGCTCAGCACTAGCTGTGGAAACTGGAAGAGTAACAAGTAGACGAAGCAATCTGTCAACCAAGTTATAAGCAGTATGTCTACTAGTTTCAACCAAACATCGACACAACTCTGTAATTGTCCCAATCTTTCTCAACTCAGCATCTTGAGAAATATCCAAAACAAAATGATTCAACTGATTCTCTAGCACATACCTATCTTGTAGGCTGAAATCCTCTGGATAGTATTTTTCCACCATTTTGCATATCTCTCCAGCATTAAAGGATCTAAACTCATTTCTCGGAACTAAAGTAGCCATAATAGATAAAAGATCCATTACCTTCTCATTGAACTTGTAATTCAATTCCTGTAACTGAGTATCTATTGTAACCAAGAAAACTTCAATTCGAAAGAATCGTTCATTGGTAAAATGATCAGGCTGCCGACGTGCACGTCCACCACGTAGAATATAAGTTTGTTCCATATCTGGAACATCAATGTCATGCTCTTCACAGAACTCTTTAACTTTCATGAAAAAACAGTTCCATCCATCTTCCCTCATATTTTGGAGAAGTTGCTTTGTAGATGCTACTATACGAATAGCATTTACTATATCCTGTGTCTTCGTTTGTAATGCTTGACAAAGCATATCTGTAATTCCCAATACTTCCTTCATCAAGCACAAGATAAACACAAACTCAAAAGACACAAGATAACCAAAAGCAGTATCTCCATCAGCACGAATTGAACCAGATGATCCATCAGCAGCAATATTTTGAAGAACAGAACTTACTGCATTAAACATATTCATAAGGCTAGAAATAGAATTTAGGTGAGAACCCCACCTAGTGTCACCTGGTCGTTGGAGTGAACCAACCTGATTTGCTCCTTGACCTGTTTCAAGTTCACCAATAGCTAATAAGTGAGCTAGCTCAATTACTTGAGAGTCTCGGAGTTCATCATGACGTTTTGCAGATGAGTCCACAGTGTTCACAATGAACAAAAGTTTCTGAAAAAACTGACACACTGGAACCACATCATTTGAAGCAGCAACTAGAGCAAGCTGTAAACGGTGAGCATAACAATGCACATAATAAGCATAAGGACATTCTCTGAGAAAAAGAGCTTGCAATCCATTCAATTCTCCCTTCATATTACTGCTCCCATCATATCCTTGACCTCGAAGATTCTTAATATCCAAAGAATGATTGCGTAGAACAGAACATAATTCATCCTTCAACGTCATAGCTTTAGTGTTTTTGACATGTATTACATCAAAAAACCTTTCCTGCAAAACTCCAGCTCCATCAACAAATCTAAGCACTAAAGCCATTTGCTCTCTTTTTGCAACATCACAAGTTTCATCAACAATGATAGAGAACTTAGAGTCTCCAATTTCATCTCGGATATGCTTACGTACTGCAACAGCATAAATACTCAAAATTTCTTTTTGAATATCAGGCGAAGTGTATTTAGAATTACCTGGAGCATTTTCCATGACAACCTTTTCAACTTCAGGATTGAATTCAGCCAAAAGTTTCACTAACTGCAGAAAATTCCCCCGATTCCTTGACTGAATTGACTCATTATGACCTCGAAAAGCACAACCTTGAAAAGTAAGCCATCTGACAGCAGCAACTGAAACTTTTAACCTTAAGCGATTCTTTTCTCTTTCTTCATTGGTGTGCACATTGATGATGTTTTCCACATGCCCAGATTGGTTCAACAAATCCTGACAAGATCTCAAAGCATTGTTATGATCAGAACAAGGACTAGAGCCAACATGAGTTAGAAATGCACATTTCTTTCCATTACGCACTCTTTTCCAATCAGAATAACCTTGTACAGTGAAGACATCAAATCCAGATCTCTTATTCAAATTGCTACTAAAAAGAAAGCAAACAAAGCAATAGGCACAATCTTTGCTCACAGAATATTCCAACCAAGATGGATATTGCTTAAACCATGAATATTGAAACCTGCGTTTATGCCCTGGTGGACCAGATGGTTTATACTCATCCAATTGTGGTTGCATAGGACCTAATTTCAAGTAAGCCCTGCGAACTTCATCCCTTTGATTTATTGGATATTCCCAAATTTGTGGTCTTAGTCCAGGATCTCTTTCTAGAAATTCAATTCCTCTAAATATCACTTCACCTCTGTTGGATACTTCTTCTTGTTTTTCTGGATTCTCAGTATCAATATTTGATGGTGAAATAATGGGAGAAACTTCATCAGACTCGTGCACTTGAGGAAAAGAAGCATCTACTTGTTCTTCTGAGTCCATCTCATCTCTTTTTCTCTTGAAAAATGAATGCAGAGTTTTATTCTTCCCCATCATCTAATTCTGAAAAAGAAAAGAAGCAAGAAATATAAAACACAAACAACTCAAAATACACAAATTAAACATCATCATCCACTTTTAATCATAAATTAAAATTTTAAAGTGGACACTGGAGAAATTACTGAACTCTGGAGAATTAACTAGAAATCAATCGCGTTTGGGAAGCGTCATCTGGAATGACCCGGATGCCATGGATTGATCATCTGATCGTGGGTGTTTGATTCGGTTTAGGGTTGGGTCATTGGCCTGTTGATGTTGGAATTTTTGGTTTTGTTGGATTGGTTGGTTGATGTTGAATGAAGCTTCCCAAACGCGATTGATTTCTAGTTAATTCTCCAGAGTTCAGTAATTTCTCCAGTGTCCACTTTAAATTTTTAATTTATGATTAAAAGTGGATGATGATGTTTAATTTGTGTATTTTGAGTTGTTTGTGTTTTATATTTCTTGCTTCTTTTCTTTTTCAGAATTAGATGATGGGGAAGAATAAAACTCTGCATTCATTTTTCAAGAGAAAAAGAGATGAGATGGACTCAGAAGAACAAGTAGATGCTTCTTTTCCTCAAGTGCACGAGTCTGATGAAGTTTCTCCCATTATTTCACCATCAAATATTGATACTAAGAATCCAGAAAAACAAGAAGAAGTATCCAACAGAGGTGAAGTGATATTTAGAGGAATTGAATTTCTAGAAAGAGATCCTGGACTAAGACCACAAATTTGGGAATATCCAATAAATCAAAGGGATGAAGTTCGCAGGGCTTACTTGAAATTAGGTCCTATGCAACCACAATTGGATGAGTATAAACCATCTGGTCCACCAGGGCATAAACGCAGGTTTCAATATTCATGGTTTAAGCAATATCCATCTTGGTTGGAATATTCTGTGAGCAAAGATTGTGCCTATTGCTTTGTTTGCTTTCTTTTTAGTAGCAATTTGAATAAGAGATCTGGATTTGATGTCTTCACTGTACAAGGTTATTCTGATTGGAAAAGAGTGCGTAATGGAAAGAAATGTGCATTTCTAACTCATGTTGGCTCTAGTCCTTGTTCTGATCATAACAATGCTTTGAGATCTTGTCAGGATTTGTTGAACCAATCTGGGCATGTGGAAAACATCATCAATGTGCACACCAATGAAGAAAGAGAAAAGAATCGCTTAAGGTTAAAAGTTTCAGTTGCTGCTGTCAGATGGCTTACTTTTCAAGGTTGTGCTTTTCGAGGTCATAATGAGTCAATTCAGTCAAGGAATCGGGGGAATTTTTTGCAGTTAGTGAAACTTTTGGCTGAATTCAATCCTGAAGTTGAAAAGGTTGTCATGGAAAATGCTCCAGGTAATTCTAAATACACTTCGCCTGATATTCAAAAAGAAATTTTGAGTATTTATGCTGTTGCAGTACGTAAGCATATCCGAGATGAAATTGGAGACTCTAAGTTCTCTATCATTGTTGATGAAACTTGTGATGTTGCAAAAAGAGAGCAAATGGCTTTAGTGCTTAGATTTGTTGATGGAGCTGGAGTTTTGCAGGAAAGGTTTTTTGATGTAATACATGTCAAAAACACTAAAGCTATGACGTTGAAGGATGAATTATGTTCTGTTCTACGCAATCATTCTTTGGATATTAAGAATCTTCGAGGTCAAGGATATGATGGGAGCAGTAATATGAAGGGAGAATTGAATGGATTGCAAGCTCTTTTTCTCAGAGAATGTCCTTATGCTTATTATGTGCATTGTTATGCTCACCGTTTACAGCTTGCTCTAGTTGCTGCTTCAAATGATGTGGTTCCAGTGTGTCAGTTTTTTCAGAAACTTTTGTTCATTGTGAACACTGTGGACTCATCTGCAAAACGTCATGATGAACTCCGAGACTCTCAAGTAATTGAGCTAGCTCACTTATTAGCTATTGGTGAACTTGAAACAGGTCAAGGAGCAAATCAGGTTGGTTCACTCCAACGACCAGGTGACACTAGGTGGGGTTCTCACCTAAATTCTATTTCTAGCCTTATGAATATGTTTAATGCAGTAAGTTCTGTTCTTCAAAATATTGCTGCTGATGGATCATCTGGTTCAATTCGTGCTGATGGAGATACTGCTTTTGGTTATCTTGTGTCTTTTGAGTTTGTGTTTATCTTGTGCTTGATGAAGGAAGTATTGGGAATTACAGATATGCTTTGTCAAGCATTACAAACGAAGACACAGGATATAGTAAATGCTATTCGTATAGTAGCATCTACAAAGCAACTTCTCCAAAATATGAGGGAAGATGGATGGAACTGTTTTTTCATGAAAGTTAAAGAGTTCTGTGAAGAGCATGACATTGATGTTCCAGATATGGAACAAACTTATATTCTACGTGGTGGACGTGCACGTCGGCAGCCTGATCATTTTACCAATGAACGATTCTTTCGAATTGAAGTTTTCTTGGTTACAATAGATACTCAGTTACAGGAATTGAATTACAAGTTCAATGAGAAGGTAATGGATCTTTTATCTATTATGGCTACTTTAGTTCCGAGAAATGAGTTTAGATCCTTTAATGCTGGAGAGATATGCAAAATGGTGGAAAAATACTATCCAGAGGATTTCAGCCTACAAGATAGGTATGTGCTAGAGAATCAGTTGAATCATTTTGTTTTGGATATTTCTCAAGATGCTGAGTTGAGAAAGATTGGGACAATTACAGAGTTGTGTCGATGTTTGGTTGAAACTAGTAGACATACTGCTTATAACTTGGTTGACAGATTGCTTCGTCTACTTGTTACTCTTCCAGTTTCCACAGCTAGTGCTGAGCGAGCATTTTCTGCTTTGAAGATTATTAAGACAAGATTACGCAGTAAGATGGAAGATGGGTTTCTTAGCAATAGTTTGCTTGTATACATAGAAGGTGGAATTGCAGAAAAATATGATTATGATGATATAATTCAAGACTTCAAGAATTTGAAGACACGAAGAGCTGATCTTTAAGCATTTCTTAGATAATTGTTTACTTTTTATTATAATCTAAATATATTTATTATTTTTTATCAATTTGTTAAAAAAAATTTGGCCCACCCTTCGGAAGAATCCTGGCTCCGCCCCTGCACCTTGGTCCCTTTTCTCGCTGGTGAAGGAGGCGACAACTCTCTGGGCTGCGAACAGTGAGATCCAGAGCGCGAAGACGGCGATGGTCGGGGCGATCGCGGGGAAGGGACTCCCTTCAAGGGAGATGCGGCGTGAGTAGGCAGGGGAGAGGAGAGGGCGTCCGTTTGTTTGCGAACCTTAGCGTGACGGCGGCAGGCGGCTCTGCTTCATGGAGAACGACGACGGAGAATCATCGTGGTCGTCGCTCAAGGAGAAGGGAGAGTTGCGGCAGAGGGAGACCTCACGCCGATTGCGATTTCGGGCGGAAGAAGAAAAGGAAATGCTGCGTCGCGAAGGGGAAGAGGAATCGCGATCGGTTGGGAAAAAAAAAAGAAGGAAGAATCGCTGCAGGGGAAAGAAGCCGAATCGCGGTTCGGGAGAGGAAAAGTTGAGGCTTTACAAATTCCTAACGGGTTAACGGGTTTTAAACCCGAATTCCATTAATCCTATTTTTTTCCCGTATTTTACAAAGACTGGGCCATGGCCCAGCTTGGCCCACCAGTAGCTCCGCCACTTATCACTATATAAGGCCCCAAGACTGCTCTCAAATTTAGAGTTCTCCTTTTGATTTCTTCTCTCCCCATCTCCTTTGTAAAGAGTTCTAAGGTTTCGAAATTTGGAGTGCTCTTATTTTGAGTCGTAGGTTATTATATCTTGGCAACACTTAGCTGAGACGATATCATCTCAAGGAGAGAAGTTTTATTTTCGTTTCAACCTTAATTCTCTTATCCGAAGGGGTAAGTTGACCTGAAAAGGTGTGTTAACATTCATAGAGATGATTCGATGATCAATATTATTAAGTCAATGACTGACAATAATAAATCGGGGATGATACTACTAGAAGGGGTATGCCTACCACCCAAAGGGGATGCTTTGACAGTCAAAAGGGTGCGCCGAGAATGTAAAGGGATATGATTTAGTTGTCATACTGATGTCCTACCTATTCAAGCCGTTGACTTATCAACGAGTTGACTTATCAGACCCAACACCCAACATGTTGGACCAATCTCATTAATTGAGAGAAATTCCAACAAAACATTATTGTTGGATTTTGTCAAAATTAACCCTTTGATCCAAAAATAATAATAATTTTGGAAAGGACAAATATCCAAATCCGACTTAATGAAATGGAACGCTTAGAAAGTATTTTCAATGGAAAAATTAAAAGACATGTGCTAACACATGCAGTTAAAAGTAAGGGAAAATAAGTAGATGATTACAAACTTGATTGAATTGCACGTGAAGATATTACTAAATGGATTGAATCCTGAGGATGAAAATATGACTAAGCAATTTTCATTGAGCTTCCCAACAATGCCTAAAGAACTTGGATCCATTTTACCAGTTTGTTATCAATGCATTTTTTTCAAGGATCTGCAAGCAGAACAATAGAAGACCAATCAAATACGTGAAAGTCCTGGTACAAATTGACTCTGCTAGTTCAAATTTTTAAGGAAAAAAAAATCAGACAATATCAATGATAATTTATTTCTTCAAACCACTTGAGAAGATAAATAAAATACTTACATTTCTGGAAAGCTCAAATTGTTGACTTTACATCAAATAGTTTTTGATTAAAAATAATTTAATTATTGGTTTATAGGTTTTTCTACCACATCGAGTGTTTCTTCTCCGTGGCAATCATGAATCAAAATATTGCACCTCAGTGTATGGTTTTGAGAATGAAGTATTGGCTAAATATGGAGACCAAGGCAAACAAGTTTATAGGAAATGCTTAAGATGTTTTGAAGATCTTCCCTTAGCCTCTGTTATAGCAGATTCTGTATATACAGCTCATGGAGGACTTTTTCGCAGCATAAATGTTACTCCATCAAAGAGATCAAAAGGTAAAAAAGGTCGTAGGATAGTTACTAATGTTGAAACCTCTTTAAAGTTGGGTTCCATGGAAGAGCTATCAAAAGCAAGACGAACTGTGCTCGATCCTCCATGGGAAGGATTGAATTTGATTCCTGGTGATGTACTGTGGTCTGATCCATCATTAGCCTTGGGTCTCTCTCCGAACAAGGAAAGGGGCATTGGTTTGATGTGGGGCCCTGATTGCACTGAAGAGTTCCTTAAGAAAAATCAGTTCAAGGTCTGTTATTTATTGTTATCATGCATTTTAGTTATTTCTTTTCTGTTTCTTTCGTAGATTATTTTCCATGTCATAATTTGTTCCTCATTAGTTATCAAATCAAGTTGTTTTATTTTTTCAAAATATCACAACAGGGTCAGGAAGACAGTTCTGCGTTGTTCCTTCATCCTCCTGTCCTAGTATTATCCTCTGAACTACAATGTGACCCAGCCATTTCTTAAAGTCAGAATGAATGGCATATTGAGATTTATTTAGCACTTGATTATACCTGAAAAGTATAGGTATACAGGAAATTTTTAGTCAAAGAAGATTGGGATATGTAATAAGTTCTAATATATATATATATAACTTAAAGTAATAGATATCTTCTTCAGTTCAGGGAACCTGGATTCTGGAAAAGTATAACACAGGCACATGGTTGACTCAGAGTATTATTATTATTATTCCTGGTTGCATGGTTCTTCAATGAGTTATTCTTTGAAGCATCCCATGTGATACATATTGAGCTAATTAGGATATGGTCATATTTTGCATTGGTGGATATTCTTTTGGGGTCTTTATGCATTTTTTTTTAATCTCTGCTAAGAGCTTCTTTAGGATATCATGGATTCAAAAGTATTCGAATCTGTTCAGTGAATAGCTGATAACTATGATCTGACTTTGTTTGGCGTATCTGATGAGCTGCAAGTTATCTTTTGAGTTGCATTGTCCACTGATCTTAAATATCAAGATGTATGGTGATAACATGAATTTTCTGAAGTTGTGTTCCCTATTTCAACTATAGTTGATTATCAGGTCACATGAAGGCCCTGACGCCAGGGTTAAACGGGATGATCTTTCTGGGATGGATGCAGGCTATACAATAGATCATCAAGTAGAATCTGGGCAGCTGATTACTCTCTTTAGTGCTCCAGACTATCCCCAATTTCAGGTTCTTTAACTACTGTTTTTTTTTCACATACAAAGAGTTATAATATGTAAAAGGTCTTTGTTGTAAAACTGGAGCTTTGTGCTAGCAAATTATTACCAACCTTTTCCTTAATACCTCGTCAAATTAGTTTCATTGAGGATCATATTGACTTCATTAAGTTGAGATGGCTCACAGAAAAAATTGGGACGGTCTGTTCCTCAATTTATGACATATGAAACATCCAGCTTGAATATTTTTTTGCTGAAGATAAAATTGTCCCACAGGGCTCTTCATGCAAAATATATCTGCAACTGATACTTCCAGTTAAATATACTAAGGAAGAAGTTATGGACACAGTTTATTGCTATATATTTTTAGCATGCTTGCTTAAATTTTATTTCCCCTGTTGGGTAGTGATGGTCTGATGCAAACTGTAAGCTTTTCCCCTTGACAGCATGTTTGCAAGTAGAGGCTAAGCTCAATGGCGGCTTCCAATTATTTAAAAATCGTCACTCATTTCATATCTTTTCTAAAATCTTCCCATTCTACCTGATATTATGCAGGCCACTGATAAGCGATTCAACAATCGGGGGGCATATATTGTGTTGCAGCCACCTCATTTTGCTTCACCTGTTTTCCATACCTTTGAAGCTGTAAAACCAAGGCCTCAGGTAATAAGAATATCTTGTTTCTCATGTGATTATGGAGGAACTATAGATGCATTTTTTTATTTTTTTCATTTCCATTGCTCCCATTCTTCTTCTTAATATTGATAATTTCCATTTGAGAAGCTTTACTTTAATATTAATATGTCTGATCCTCATGTTCAGTCAACCCATCTACATGACTTAATGCAAATTGTTCCTTAGGGATTATGCTGGTAATTGTGTTAAGGATATAAATGTATCAAGGTTTGATTACAATTGTTGAGATAAATTGTCAATCAATCATGTTCAACTCCTTTTTGATGCTATAACTGTTTCACGGTTAGCTCACATAAGGAGGCCATACAGGTAAAACCGTATTACGACTATGAAGAAGTAATAGACTCGGACGAGGAGTTGGATTTGAGATCAATGGACGATGGCTCTTCTATTGGAAGTGGCTGAATGGGGTAGCACATTCATCGGAAACACATTGACCTGTGTTTCCTTGTTTTGTGCTTGGGGTAATATTTATATACTGTAATATCTCTGTCATTGTTGTAGGAGAAAAAGAAAACAAGAGGTAGATTACCAGTTGCCATGGTAAATTCGATCGATGGTAGCTTGTAGGCAAATGAATGAATGCCTTTGATGAGTGGCACAATCTCATGAAAAGCAGATATGCAAATTTCTTTTTTTCCTTTTCAAATTGACTTTCACTTGTAATTCGCCGTGGTTTGTACTTCTTACTTTTTTTTTATAAAAAAAAACAGCTTTTCCCCTTGGAACCTTCTGTTCGAAGGTGGTAACCCTCTACGATGGTGAGTTTTGACATTGATGACCTCTAGGAGGGTAAACGTCTGCTCGTATGCAGCAAAGTATCTTCTTGCAACTTCAATTGCAAGAAAATTTATCAGGAATGATGCAGAAGTAGGTAATTATAAGGCTGTAAATTAGTCCAGTTGAGTTAAATTTTGTGTTGTTTAAGTTTATTTGATAAGATAATTAAGTTGAATCAAATCAAATTTAAAATGAATTATATTTTTAGAGTGATCGTTCAAGTTTGATTTAGTTTCTTCATTACAAATGTAAGTTTAGCTTGGTTCATATAGATATATTGAGTTTTTAATTTTTATTTAATTTTTTAAAATTTTTACATTTTTAAATTTATTTAGTTATTTAGTAAATTTGAATTATAATTTATTTTATTTGCTTATTTATTTATTTATTTATGAATATAATTTATAAATTTAATTCATATGTGATAAAAGGTGGTAATGTTACTCTAAGTGTTTCACATTAAAAAAAAATGATAAATCTCAGTCAGTCTCATGGACTCAATCTTTGGGGGTGGCCGGTCCGGTCCCACGGAAGTTTTCCACCGACCACCAGGGTAAATCGGGAAGCACATACGACGGCCAATCTAGATGCTCAGCATCCTTTGATTGCGTTCCTCATTTGGAGGAAAATTCCTGTAAATACGCCGTAGTTGGGGATCGAACCGCGGGTCCCTAAGTCAAAATTTGTGGAAGAGTGGTAAATTATAATATTGAGCGGCCTCGCCTAAGTGAGAAGTATTTGTCCTCTAAGACAATGAATCTTAGGAGATTCGAATCTTGTTCTTGTGTTAATTTTATCATTCTAGTACCAATTTAAGTATGTTTGTTGAGGTTTATAAATTTAATTCATGAATATTATTCATAAATAATTTATGATCTCTTATTATAAATACAAACTAATTGGAAGGCAAATATATTTAAGTTTATTTATTTAATTTAATAAATTTAAATTTATTTATTTAATTAATTTTATATATTTTGAACTAATATAAATACATTTTTATTAAATCGAACGCTAAAGATGAGATGAGAGATCAACATGAGGCGTGCCTAATTGATGGAAAGGTTTGTTTCCCTATTCCATTTTCCAAGTTTTGTTAGTGGCTTTGCAGGAGAAAGAGAAAGAACCAGTTGGAACATTGGGAAGTGTTAAAATTTTCTGTAGGGTCTTTCGTTGATGGGGTATGGCAAAGAATCCTTACATATGGTCGTGGAGTTGATTGTGTGGAACTGCTAAGGTGGCGGATTCCACTTTTTTACAGAAGGATATGGCAAAGAACATTCAAAATCTTAAATATGTCTCTAAAAGTAATTTTTTCATCATCACAATCACAATCGATTGATGAACAAGGAAGAAGAAGAGAATTTTTCAGATCAGATAAGCTTTTGTAAAAGTTCATATGCTATAAAACTCAGTTTTGTGCCTCCAACCTATCCAATTTACATTGTCATAGTTAATCAGATATTTATGAATTAATTTTTAAACTATGATATACTACCGATTAATTTTTTTTTAACAGGAAAATAATTCTAAAATATTGACTACGGAGTCATAGAGTGGTCAGTGTTTCAGAATTAATTTCTGTTTTGGTCACTAAAGCACATCGGCCTTAGAAAAAATGATAAATTCCAGTCAATCTCATGGACTCAATCCTTGGGGGTAGCTGGCCCGATCCCACGGACACATCTACCTTAGAGAATGAAGGTGAAATATGTTTCAATACATCATCAATTGATTCAAAATAATAACTACACTAAATAAAAAGCACCTTAGAACATCCACAATGAATGCTCTAACAGAGTGTTATAATACTTCATTGGTATTAAACATCATTGTGGAGGGGGTTATAACACCCCTCCAGTTGAATGCATTCAAACAATTGAACATGTTCAATTAAATTTTAAAATTAAAAATAGTAAAATTATTATTTTAAAAATAAGATTATTATTAAAAATAATAATAATATTTTTAATATTTTAAAATATTTTTAAAATATATTCATTTAATATGATATAATATTAAGATGATTGAGTAGACATTGGTACCTATAAATAATGAGTGTTAATATTAAATGGAATGTGGGTAAAAGAGATATGTTATTATAAAGAGTATGTGGCAGTGCACTCCATATTTTTTAATGAGGTCGAGTATGTTATAATGGGAGTGGATTATGGATGCTCTTACAATAAAAAAAAGCAAATAAGAGAATAGGAGTAAGTAAAAATTTTATTAAATTAATAAATTAATTAAATTTTAAAAATCAATTTAATTATTTTAGAATTTTATTTTTTAAAAATAATTAATTTAGTTTGATTTTAAATTTAAAATAAAAATTTATTAAAATTTATTAAATTAGTAAATTAAATTTATTAATATAAAAATAAAATTTCTAAATTAGTAAATTTATAAATATCTAATTAATCGATAAATCTTTTCTAATATTTAAAAATTTTAATTATTTCTATTAATTCAGTTTTCGATCGAATTAATCGATATTTTATCGGTTCGATTTGTTTAGTTTTTATTTAAAAATTTAATCGATTGGATTAATTTTAAAAAATTCAATTCAATTTAATTTCGATTAATTCAATTCAATTCAATTTAATATACTCACAAGGAGGAAAAGTAAAATGAGCAAATTTAGAAGCAACCCCTTTAAGTTTTATTATTTCGATTGTATTTTCAAAAATCGATATATAAAATATTCATTCTTTTTAAAATATTTAGAAGAGATCATCTTTTTATTTGTCCCTTTAAATATTTTACCATTATAGTTGTGAGAGTGTTATTTCTTTATTTTGAATCTTCTTATTATTTATTATGACTCGCCCCATCCAAATGTGAATTTCTGTATAAATTATATTATGAATTTAATCCAGATACAATAGTAAAATATTTAGGAGAATAAAAAAATTTGATATAAGACAAATATTTTAAAAGTAAAGTAAAAAAAAAAGTAGATTGAGTTGTCATAATCAATTTAATTTAAACAAATTAAATTAAAATTTTATTAATTCATTTTAAAATAGATTCAGGTGGACCAATTTATCTAGGCTGCTTGTGACTCGCATGAATTGATTGGTAACAGATATGAATTGGTTCGGATTGAGAAAATTTATTTATTTTTTTAAAATTTAAAATTAAAATAAAAAATTTAATAAATTAATGGACTTGTTCCATTTAAATTGTAATTTAAATTTAAAAATTTTAATTTGATCCATTTAAATTGTAATCTAAATTTAAAATTTTTAAATATTTTTTGACATATATTTTGAATTAAATTGAAGATCTTTTAATCCACTAAATTGATGAACTGACTCATTTCGCATTGTTTTTTTTAATGAATTCATTTTTTTCTGTAAAAGGTGGAATTGAGCGGTTCCATAGGATTGATCCACGACTTTAATGAATTCATTAATTCTATTATGAATTGATTCGTCTCACCATTAATAAAATTTAAATTATATAAAAAAAAATCGTCAATTAATATATATACAAAAAATGAAATTCAGCAACGGGAGGGAAGCGCCTGGCTGTTTTCAGAAGCAACACGTGACGCGACGTTTCCATCGTCGATTAAAAGCATCATCACAATTATCGTTTTGTTTTGTTTTGTTTTTTTTGCTTGTTTTGGCATGCTCTGCTTTCTCTTTCAACGCTTCCGCCGGGATTTAACATCTCGAGAGGCTGACGCCGCAGCCGTTCGTGTCTTCTTCTTCTACTTCTCTCGGAAAGCGCCGCCCCCGCTGCTGCGTTTGGGTCCGGACAGCAACGCAGATCAGAGACCCTTCAACTTAATGCATCCCCACCACCTTCCTTCCTTCCTTTCTTCTTCTTCCTAATAGCAAACAAATATGACACCCTCACAGTGAGAGACGCCAGCCATCCCATCCCATCCATCATCTCTATACTCGCCTTGCCTTGTCTTTCCTTTCCTTTCTCCCCTGGCTTGTGCATTTTGTGGCATGGGGCATCATTGAGCTAGTAGCAGCCTCGGCCTCCGCCGACGTTGGCTTGCCACCTAATCGTACGATCGAGAGAATCAGTTGAGTTACTCGTCCGACCATCCCATTTCAATCTTCTTCTTTGTTCTTTTTGGATTTCAATAAATGAAGGAATGAATGCGTGTCTTATGAACCAGATGGCTCACCTAATAAATTCTTTCATGGCCAGATTTGATTTTGTTTTTGTTTTTTATTTGATTCATTCAGTAGAGAATTGGCCATGCAACCGAATTAATGCTCTTCACACGCGCCTCTTATTTTTATTATTAAAAAAATTATATACATACATACATATAGAGTTTTGATATTCTGCGTGCTGCGACTCCATAATGCAAGGGCGGAAAACTATACCCGGGCTGTATCCCGAGGGCGAGCGACGAAAACAAAAAACCCTTAGGATTGAGTCAATATGACTAACTGGGATTATTATTTTTTTTTGATACTCTGCGCGACCTATGCTGCGCGACTCCATAAGTGACACAGTCGACTCCTGCCACTGTCGGCCATTATCGCCGCGTCATCCGGCCACCGTCAGCCATTGGCCCGGGCACGATCGACGCGCCACTTGCCAGCGCATCGGCCAGAGTCGGATTCTGACCGGATTGTGGTCAGAATCCGACACAATTTGGCCGGAACGCGACGTCAATGGCACGCACCGATTTTCGACGCGATTTGGTCGGAATTCGACCACGATTTAGTCAGAAATCGACGCGCACTATTGCTGACCGCGTTTTTGACCAAATTGCACCGGATTCCAATCACAATCCGGCCAGAATCTGATGCCGATCGACGTACCGGCGAATGGCGTGTCAATCGTGCCCGGCCGGCGGCCAGTGGTGGCCGGACGACGCGGCGATGGCGGTCGACAGCGGCGGGGGTCAGGGGCAGATCACTGTACATTCTCACATTTGGACAATCAGATCTGGCACACGATTGCGTGATGGACGGTGGATCGCGTGGCGCTCACGGACGCGCATGAGGGAGTCGCGCATAATATCAAAATGGTATATATATATATATATATATAATTAAAATAAAAGACTCCTTTTTAATATTTACCTAAATGATAATCATTAATTCATGCTACTTACGACTTACTTTGGATAAGTTTATATCATCCAACGTATCAAATCAAGAAAAGTTAATTAATTAATATAATTATATTCATACTATAATCAAATTTCCAATAATTCACAGCTAGCATTATCATTAGTTGGCTTTTCCTTTTCATTCACACATATAAATAAACCGACTGTTGCACTACAAAAATAAGGGTGTTTAGCAACAAACTTTTGCGACAAAATTTATTTGTCGCAAATTTGAGACAAAATTTGCGACAAAAACAAAATTCGTTGCTAATTTAGAACGAATTTTGCGACAAAAATTTTTTTGTGGTAAAGTTTGCGATGAACAAAGTTTGTCGCTAAATTTGTCGCAATTTAGCCACGAATTGACTTATTCGTCGCAAATTTGCGACGAATAAGTAAATTCGTGGCTAATATTGGAGTTCCCGGAAAAATTAAAATATTCCAATCCATATAAGTTGCGACGAATAACGTTTTTTTGTCGCTGAAATTGCGACGAACGACGGATTCGTCGCAAGTTGGCGACAATTTAGTATTTTTGTCGGAAATCTTGTGACGAAAATGGCGATTAGATTTATCCGTTGCTAAATTTCTCGATTCCGGTGCCAAAGAACCACGTGATTTTGCGACGAATACTATTATTCGTTGCAAATTTTGCGACGAATACTATTATTCGTTGCAAATTTGCGACGAATACTATTATTCGTTGCAAATTTGCGACGAATACTATTATTCGTTGCAAATTTGCGACGAATAATATTTTATTCGTCGCAAATTTGCGACAATTTAGTATATTTGTCGCAAATTGCGACGAATATGGCGATTAGATTTATTCGTTGCTAAATTTCTCGTTTCCGGTGCCACTTACTCACCCGGGACCCACGTGATTTTGCGACGAATTCTATTATTCGTTGCAAATTTGCGACGAATAATAGTATTCGTCGCAAATTTGCGACAATTTAGTATATTTGTCGCAAATTGCGACGAATATGGCGTCGAATAAAATTTCGTCGCAAAAAACCCTAGATTAAAAGTTTCCGCCGATCCCCTTTTCTCCCCCCTCGCGATTTTCCTCTCCCGCAGCGCTGCCATCTCGCGATTTTTCTCCCTCTCTCGCCTTCCAGCTTCTCCGGCGACGGCAATCTCCTCCGGCGGCGCTTCCTCTCCTTGCTCGAAGGTAAGATCTCCTTTTATTTCGTTTTTCGCTGTTCTTTTTCGTTTGTGGGGCTGGAAAGGGGTGGTCGGGCGGGTTGCTGGAGCTCGCCGGCCAGCAGTGCTAGGGTTGCTGGTGCTGGCCGGCGGCGGCCGCCTGGCGGCGGGCGTTGGTGTCGTGCAGGTGTGTTGGCGGGCGTTGGTGTCGTGCAGGTGTGTTGGCGGCGCGCAAGTGTGGCGGCCGGCGTTGGTGTGGCCGGCGGCGGCGACCGGTGGTGTGGCCGGCGGCGGCCAGCCACTGGTGGGGTGCTGGCCGGCCACAGTGGGGGGGGGGGGGGGGGGGGTTAGGTTTGTGTTAATCGAATTGGGTTTAATTATATTAGTGGTTAATTTTAGGGTTAGGGTTGGATTAGTGGTTATGTAGGGTTTAATTAGATTAGTGGTTATGTTTAGGGTTACGGTTAGGGTTAGTGATTGATGTTTAGGGTTAGGGTTAGTTATTGATGTTTAGGATTAGGGTTAGTGTTTGATGTTTAGGGTTAGGGTTAGTGATTGATGTTTAGGGTTAGGGTTATTGAATAGTATTAGGGTATAGGGTTAAATAGGGTTTGTGATTAATGTATACGATTTGGATTATTGAATAGGATTAGGGTATAGGGTTAGGGTTAGTGTATCTTATGTTAAATTTTTTTAAATATATTTTAAGTAATTAGCTTGGTTATATAATATAACATTGTTATTATTTTATTGTGCAGGTTCTACTTTGAGGTGTGAAGGTCCTACGTATACTCCTGCGTTCACGTGTTGTAAGTATAAATTTTTTATTCTTAATTGATATATATCCATGATTACTATCTTTTCTATTTAACTATAGCGATCGAAATTACATGATATTTTGGATTGTGCAGAAAAAGAAATACCATGTAATCTTCGGTCGCTATAGTTAAATAGATTAAGTAATTATGGTCATGATTGATTTATATTTTTTATGCTTGTTATAGAGGTTATTTATGATATGTTTTGTATGTCTTATGATATGTTAGGTTTATCTTTTCTATATATGTCATAGTTGTTGTTAGGTTTCATGTTCTCTATCACTATAATTAAATAGATCAAATAATTATGGTCATGATTGTTTTATAGATTTTATGGTTGTTATAGAGGTTAATTATTAAATGTTTTGTATGTCTTATGATATGTTAGGTTTATGTTTTATATGTCATAGTTGTTGTTTATGTAATTAGGTTTAATATGTTATAGTTAAGTTTAATAATTTTTTAAATTTTAAACAGGAAAATAAAAATGCAGATTGAAAGGGGTTGGATGTATAGAAAGAACAAACCTAACCGTAAAGGTTTAACTGATGAATATATTGTTGGAATGGAACAATTTATTGAATTTGCAACCTCTCATGTTGAATTTATGGATGGAGAAAAGATAAGATGTCCTTGTAGAAAATGTCATAATGGTAAATTTTTACAATGTAACAAGGTTCGCGAACATCTGTGTAGATTTGGTTTTACTCCGAATTATTATAATTGGACATGCCATGGTGAACCATTTATACCTGACGAGGATTATTATGGACAAAATATACAAGCGTCAGCTGCAGTGAGTGGTGATCAAAGTGCTTATAACCAATTCAATCCATATCATAGTTCAGGAAGTCATAATATATTTTCTGATCCGAGTTTTGCAAGCTCTAGTTGTCCTCCAACAGATGAACAAACATTTGCTACTTATACATCACCATTTGAAGGGGTACATGAACAAAATGTTTATGAGAATTTAAATAATCAGACATATCAACAATTTCAAGGAATGCTAAGTGCTGCAGATGAACCGTTGTGGGCTGGTTGTGACACTCACACTCAATTATCTCTGACTGCAAGATTATTGAATGTAAAAGCTGAGCATAATGTGTCTGAAAATTGTTTTAATGATTTTGTTCAAGTTATGGGAGAGGCACTTCCGCGTGATCACAACATGCCTACTGATTATTATAGTATGAAAAAACTTGTGAAAGACTTAGGTCTTCCAGTGGAAAGGATTGATGCTTGTAGAGATGGTTGCATGATATATTGGGGAGAAGATCAAAATGCAGATGTTTGCAAATTTTGTAATCAAGCTAGGTACAAGAGAAGCAATAAGCCTCAACAACGACGTAAAGCATACAGTCATCTATTTTATTTGCCTTTGACTCCTAGGTTACAAAGACTATATGCATCAGAAGCAACTGCTGAACATATGACTTGGCATGCAAATCATCAAACAGAAGATGATCTAATGTGTCATCCATCAGATGCAGAGGCATGGAAAAATTTTGATAGAACATATCCAGAATTTGCAACTGAAATTCGGAATATAAGATTGGGTTTATGTGCTGATGGATTTGCTCCTTTTGGTAAATCAGGTAGAACTTATTCATGTTGGCCAGTTATATTAACTCCGTATAATCTGCCACCTGGGATGTGTATGAAAACACCGTATATGTTTTTAACATTGGTTGTGCCTGGCCCTCAAAATCCGAAAAAGTTAATTGATGTTTACATGCAACCACTGATTGCAGAGCTGAAACAATTATGGAATGATGGTTGTCTTACATATGATATTCATACTAATCAGACGTTTGTAATGAAGGCTGCACTGCTTTGGACGATAAATGATTTTCCAGCTTATGGCATGTTATCAGGATGGAGTACCGCAGGAATTTTAGGATGTCCAATATGTATGGAAAGATCCAAATCATTCAGATTGAAACATGGAAGGAAAGCCAGCTATTTTGATTGTCATAGACAATTTTTACCAGCAAATCACAAATTCAGGAGGAATAAAGATGAATTCACTAAAAATAGAGTTGAAAGAACACCTCCACCAATGAGATTATCAGGTCAACAGCTTTGGTACAGAGTTTATAACTTTCCTTCAGTTATTGAAGATCCACATGGTACACCTTATGAATATGGGAGCACACATAAATGGACTAAACGAAGTATATTTTGGGAGCTACCGTACTGGTACAATCATTTACTACATCATAATCTAGATGTGATGCATATTGAGAAAAATGTTTTTGATAATCTGATAAATACAGTCATGGATATCCCTGGAAAAACAAAAGATAATTTGAATGCAAGAAAAGATATGCGATTGATTTGTAAAAGACCCAGTCTTGATGTCGATGAAAATAGTAGGGGGCCAAAGCCAAAGGCAATCTATACATTAAATAGAGAGCAGAGACGTATTGTTTGTGAATGGTTAAAATCTTTGAAATTTCCAGATGGTTATGTCTCTAATATTGGAAGATGTGTTGATTTGAAAGAATACAAATTAATTGGTATGAAAAGTCATGATTGTCATATATTCATGGAAAGACTTATTCCTATTGCATTTAAGGAGCTGTTACCAAATTTTGTCTGGGCTGCAATTTCAGAGTTAAGTATTTTCCTTCACGATCTTTGCTCAACAGTTTTAAGACATTCACACATGGAGACTTTAGAGAAAAATATTCCAATCATTTTGTGCAATTTAGAAAGAATTTTTCCACCATCATTTTTTGACTCCATGGAACATCTTTTGGTTCACTTGCCATATGAGGCTAAAGTTGGAGGTCCTGTCCATTATCGATGGATGTATCCATTTGAAAGGTACTATTATAAATTTCGAATAATGACTAAATATTTATTGATCTTAATTATTTTATATTTTGGTGTCTAATCTGATTTCTTATATGATAAGCAGATTTTTATATCATTTGAAGAGAAAGGTTAAAAATAAAGCACATGTTGAAGCCTCCATTGTCAATGCATATATCGTCGAGGAAGTAACAACTTTTGCTTCATATTATTTTGAGCCTCACGTTAAAAGCAAAAGGCAGAGGCCAGGAAGAAATGATGAAGGTCCTATTGATCAAAATTTAAAGGAATTTTCAATTTTTAACTATCTTGGTCGACCAAGTGGACAATGTAAGGAGAGATATTTAACTGGTCAAGAATTGCGTGCAGCTCAGACATATATTTTACTGAATTGTCCAGAAGTCACGCCATATTTCGAGTAAGTATATATTTTTTATGTTGGTAATATCTTATATTTTGGCACATGTGTGACTGTCATTTAATTTTATTGTAGGATTTTTCAACAATTATATTCTGAAATGTCGGCACAAGACTTTGATCGATATTGTGATGAAGAATTTTTCCCGTGGTTCAAATCATATGTAAGTAGTAGTCAATCTAGCTAATTTATACTATCATTTATATATATACATATGACAATTTTTATACATGTTTTTTGGATTTTAGGTTTATGACAATCAAGCTCACCTTGACCATGAATTTCTATTGCATCTTTCTTGGGGTCCGAAAGCATTGGTACGCACTTGGCCAGCATATTTCATAAATGGATATAATTTTCATACTCAGGAATATGGAATGGGAAAAAGTACAATGAATAGTGGAGTATGTGTTCAGTCATCAAATAATGACAGAGCCAGTGCAAGCAATGATTTTTATGGTTTGCTGGATGAAATTATAGAGATAGAATATCCCGGACCAGAAATGAAAGTGATTTTGTTTATGTGTCGGTGGTTTGACCCAATTAGAGGAATGAAAGTGCATCCACAGTACAAGTTGGTTGAAATAAATCATAAAAGGTTTTATAGACGATATGAACCATTTGTGTTGGCACAACAAGCTATTCAGGTATTCTATGCTTCGTATCCTAGTTTGAGACGTGACAAAATTGATTGGTGGGTTGTATGTAAAACTAAAGCACGGTCAAAAATTGAGGAACGTTGGGAAGACATTGCATATCAACAAGAGGAAGTTAGAAACACATTTGAGACTGAAGAACATGATATTTCAACATTACGAGATCCAAGCGGAATTGTAATTAATGTTGATGCAAGTGAACTTAATCAAAATATTAATGAAGACGCTGAGAGCGACGACGACGACGATGACGACGACGACGATGATAACGAAGATGATGACGACGATGATAATGACAATGAAAATGAAGATTTTGATTTTATATAAAAAAATAAGATCTTTTATAAATAATGGTAAGACTTATTTTATGAGTTATTTAGTTGTATTCGCCATATTTATATAACTTGGTTACTTGTTTATAAACTATTGATGCACTGTAATTATTTCTGATATGTTCTTAATTACAGGTCATATTATTTACATTTTCTAGCTGTTTGACATCTACTCACCTCATACCTAGCACAGATGGTAAGTATTTCCATATTACTATTCCTCTTAATGTAAAAATTATTTATTATTTGATCTGATAACAATTTTGTTACACAGATGCGCAGAGGTGGACATAGTCGACGCAGTAGTCCTGCTGGCCAGTCTCCATCACCATCTGGACAGGCTGCAGGACCTTCGCATACACCTTCACCGCCCACCGCCCACTCACCGCCCACTGCTGTAGGACCTTCGCATGCACCTTCACCGCCCACTGCTGTAGGACCTTCGCATGCACCTTCACCACCACAGCCGTCGCTGGTGCAGTCTCCCAACCCTTCTCCGGTACAGTCTGCTACTGACCAGCATCGGGAGTTTGTAGTCCCTCTTGGCGATTCGTAAGTATATTCAGATTATTTTTTATATTTATATATTTTTTTTATTAATAATAATGTTTGTTTGAATTTTTTTATATAGTTTCGAAAATTCAGTAACAATTATTCGTCAAGTTAATCGAATTGTTAATAATCATTGGGGAGGAGCTTCAATGACTTACACAAGCACTCCAGGACCCACCAAGGATTTATGGTGGACTGAATTCAAGGTATATTTTATATTAATTTAATTATTAAATCATATACAATTTAATATATCTAACTATTTATTTTTATGTATTTCAGCGAGCATTCACTTGGGATCCATCACATGAAATGGAAATAAAGAGAATTTTTAAAAAAAAATGTGGGGATCACATTCGTCACACAATACATCATGCCAAGATCAGCAATAAAAAACCACCTTGTATCACTGATGAGAATTGGACAAGGATCAAAGGTGTTTGGGATACCGAGGAAAGCAAACAACGAAGTCACCAGAACAGGACAAATCAATCATATAATTCTGGTGACTCATCTGCTACATATGCGGGAGGCTCTATCAACATCGAGGAACACACGCGTAGATTGGTAAATTTTTCTATATACTATTTTATTATTATAATTTAACTTATTTCTTTATTTCTAACAATGATTTTTAATTTTAGACTAAGGAGATGGGGAAGGAGCCTTCTGTTATTGAGACATTTACCCGCACATTTCAAAAAAAAGATAAGACTTGGAGCGGGGACAGAGCTAGAGCTATGAAGGTTTAAATTTAAATTATTTAACTTAAATGAATTTTAATAGTTATGTATGTTGTTTAACTTATTAAATGTATTTATATTTCAATACAGGAAAAATTTGATGAGGTCGAGCTAGCACAGAGGAGTTCAAGTGCTAGTGATAATGCTGATGGATCAGAGCCCTCCATTGGAAATGACTTGAGTATCTGGTTGGAGGTGACTGGAGGATCAAAGGGGGGGAGGATATTGGGAATGGGTTCTCTTAGCAGAACTCATCGAGTTGCTGGCACCTCTTCCTCTTCTTCCTCCACACCAGCAATGAGGGCACAAATAAACAGCCTAACTGAAGAAGTCTCTCAATTAAAAGGCATAATTATTCAACGGGATGAAGAAATGAGAGAAATGCGCAGACAACAGAATGAAGAAATGAATGAAATGCGCAGACAACAACAGATGATTATGCAGCATTTTCAGTTAGGCTCTGCTCCGAGTCAGCTTCCTCCGGTTCCCCATGATGATGATGACGGTGACGACGGTGAAGACGATTCTTCTTGATAGCCTAGTTGTGTATCTTTTTAATATTTCTCACATTTAATATTGCTTTTATTTTTTTATATTTGTAACTACTTTTTACTAATTAATATCATTATTTTATTTTGAACAGGGTTGATGAAACCAAGGATGGCCAAAAGGTAAATTTTTACATTTTATACTGTATTTGTTATAAATAATTTCTAATATTTTTGTTTTCTTGTGTAGAAAAAGAAATGATGATGAAGAAGAAGAAATCAGTGATGCAGAAAGTATTACCCGAGGTTGATACTATGGACGGTGATGCTTTCTTTTTGGGCCATTCAGATACTTTTTATATATGTATTTTATTATGGATTTGGTTGTTTCATTTGATACTTTGATGCACTTGGACTTTATGTTTCATTTGGTGTACTGATATTTGATACTTTGCACTTTGAGTTGTATATGTTTGATATCTGGATTGGAGTTTATTTGATACATTTACATGTATTTATGTTTGTGGATATTTAGATATGTTTATGTTTCTGTATGTGATTATTTATGGATGTGAATGGTTGTGGATGGTTGTGGATGTGTTTATATCATGTGGATGTGTTTATATCATGCATGTGGATGTATATTTCATATGGTTGGAGATTTGTATGTAAACAGGTTTCATATTTCGAATAAACGAAATGAATCTGTGAAATTTTTTTTTGATTTGCGACGACATTTGCGACGAAAAGCTTTTTCGTCGCAAACTTATCGAAACTTATCGAATTCTTGTCTGCGGCTTTTTGCGACGAATTAACTTAATTTGTCGCTATTTTGCGACAAAACATGATCTTTCGTTGCAAATTTCCGACGAAATTGCCTGTTTTGTCGCAAATTTGCAACGAAACTTGCATTTTCGTCGGAAACTTGCGACAAAACATACAATTTCGTCGCAAAAATTGGGATATTTTGCGACGAAATTTCCTGTTTCGTTGGAAATACGCAACGAAATATTTAATTTCGTCGCAACAAAATAGGTACTGTGCTGTGATATCGACTTCTTATAACTCTTAGTTTTCCGACGAAAATGCAGTTTTCGTTGCAATTTAGCGACGAATTTTCGTGTTTCGTTGCAAATTTCCGACGAAATTGCATATTTCGTTGCAAATTTCCGACGAAATTGCCTGTTTTGTCGCAAATTTGCAACGAAACTTCCATTTTCGTCGGAAAGTTGCGACAAAACGTACAATTTCGTCGCAAAATTTGATCGTCTACATTTTAGGAAAATCTGCGACGAATTGTATTTTCGACGCAAATTTGGAACGAATTTACTTTTTCGTTGCTAAAGATTTGCGACGAATATTGCGACGAACAAGTTGCGACGAATTCTGCGACGAAGATTTGCGACGAATTAATAATTTTTCGTCGCAATTCGTTGCGACAGCCTATTCCCAACAAAAACATTTTTGTCGCAATTTTCGTCGCAAAATGGTTTAGCAACGAAAATTCTTGATTTTTTCGTCGCAAAATTCGTTGCAAATGGCAGTTATTTTTGTAGTGGAGTCTGAGTGGGTTATCTATTCTTGAGACCCGAATCAAGAAGGAGAGATTACTGAGGCTCGTGTATAATATAATTTTTTAAAAAAATAGATTTCATCCCTTTTGGTGATATTTCGAAGTCACATTGGATATTTATTTCTCAAGATACCATGACACGATCACGTACACAACGAAGCACGAGTTATTCATGGAGAATCGAGCATGTATCCAAATGCTATCACAAAAGACCTACCGAGTGGGTTACTCAATAGGGATGAGGAGAATGTGAGGGGAATGGATGGATCTTCCCTATGGCAGAATTTTTGTTTATCTTGTCTCCTTTTGTTTGAGGTCATATCCTCCTTAAATAGGGGTTCTGGTCGGTTGTTTCTGTCCGACGATTATAGATTCCTTATTAACATCCGATCATATCCGACCATTTCAAATTTGACACATTAATTTACACACATGAGCAAATAGAAAAAAAAAATTGATTAGGGTGGACTCACACAAAAGACATTTACGGTTAATGCAAGCATGCATTTGTTCACGACTTCTACAATTGTTATTCATTATAAATCAACCTTAATGTCACTTAACTTTCAACATAGTTCCTAGTTCCTTTAGTACACATTAGAGTCCATTTCCATCTATTTTTTATTCATATTTCTAGCACTTCAAATGTGTCTAGAAGGTTCATCCATCAATGCAAATTGATCTAATTTTTAAACAAGTTATTTTCAAATCAAACTCAAACTAAACTCGTTTAACTTTTAAATGAGTCATTTTTGAATCGAATTTGAATAGTTCATGAACTATTTAATTTTATTATGAGTTAAACTCAAGTTTAAGAATTAAAATTCAAATCAAACTCAAATTAAACTCAAATTAAACTCAAATTTAAGAAAAATAAATAGAGATCAAACCAGAACTCCTTAACTTTCGACTTAGCTCGATTCGATTACACTCCCACTATTGTGGCTGAGCTAATGGATCCAGAAGCCTTTAATTAACAACAAAAGAATTGTTGTCAACTTTATGGCTTTTGCACCGTAGCTCAATCTCTTCCCACAATTCTTTTTTTTATATATATTTTTTTCTTAATTCTTTTTGTTTTTTAATATCATGACCATTTCCAGTTTGGGCAGTGGAGCAGCAGCAAGAGGAAGAAAGCAGCAGGAAGAAGACGAAGTAGCAGCTGCAGCGGAAGAGCAATCGATGAAAGCCATTGCGAGGAAGGATGGCAATGGAGGAGTGGGAAACGGTGGTGCTTCGCCGCCGCTTACTCTCCTCCCCTGCCTCGAACTGAAAGCCTTCTTCGCCACTCTCGTCGTCCTCACCCTCGTCATGGCCGTGTGGCAGCTGCAGCCCTACGAGTCGCTGCTTGACTCCCGCTCCGCCGCCTGCCCTCTTACCGCCGCCACCGCCCGCCTCCACAAATCGGCGCTCTCCTTAGGCATCGATTCCTCTCCCAACTCCACCGCCTTCACGAATCCGGTACCAAAATCCAATCTTTCCGATCTGCCTCCGAGAGCTCCGGCGAAGGATCCCAACAAGCGCGTTTTCCAGGCGTACGGAAGCGCCGCGGCGCTTTTCGTCCTAATGGGCGCCTACCGCGGCGGCCCCGCCACCTTCGCCGCCGTCGGGCTGGCCTCCAAACCTACTCACGTCTACGGCACCCCCTGGTTCAAATGCGAGTGGGTGCCCAACGCAAACGCCTCCGCCGCCTCCCCGCCGCAGCCCGTCCGCGCGAAGGCCTACAAAATGCTCCCCGATTGGGGGTACGGCCGCGTCTACACTGTCGTCGTCGTCAACTGCACCTTCCCTTTCAACCCGAACGCCGACAACGTGGGCGGGAAGCTCCTCCTCCACGCCTACTACTCCGCCAAGTCCCGGCGGTACGAAAAGGTACTAGCTTTGGAGGAGTCGCCGGGCTCCTTCGATGAGGCCCGCTTCCGGCCGCCGTTCAAGTACGAGTACCTCTACTGCGGCTCCTCCCTCTACGGCAACCTGAGCGCCACCCGCATCAGGGAGTGGATGGCCTACCACGCCCACTTCTTCGGCCCCAGATCCCACTTCGTCTTCCACGACGCTGGCGGCGTTGGGCCGGAGGTGCGTGCGGTGCTGCAACCGTGGGTGGCGGCGGGCCGAGCGACGGTTCAGGACATCCGGGGGCAGGCCGAATACGACGGCTACTACTACAACCAGTTCCTAGTAGTCAACGATTGCTTGCACCGGTACCGGCACGCCGCCAATTGGACCTTCTTCTTCGACGTGGACGAGTACATCTACCTGCCGGATGGGAGGTCGCTCGACGCCGTGCTGCGCAACCTCTCCGACTACACTCAGTTCACCATTGAGCAGAATCCGATGTCGAGCAAGCTGTGTGTGCTCGACCATGGCAAAAACTACTCCCAGTGAGTGCCATTTCATCAATATTATTGGCAGTGATTATGTGATTTTTAGCTTGAAGAAATGCCTGATTAATTGTTGATTAGTTAATAAGTCGATATCTAAATGAGTTTGAAGTCACTAATAGTTTGAAGTCACTGATAGCAATAATTAGCACAACAACAACAGCTACAATCACAAGTGATGAGACCCAAACATTCGGACTCTACAACATGGATCTCATCTTGCTATATCGAACATAAACAAGATTTATCGAACCGAACACTAAACTTATTCATGAACGTTCCGATTCATTTGCAACATAGGATACTTTTGGAAAAACTTCTAGTTGATTAAAGCCTTAGTTTGAAGGTGTATCTAGTTGATAAGCTATCACAATGGTTTCTCGATGTTGAGTGTCAATTTTTACCATTGTGCCCGACTGGTTTCTTCGTCTTACTGCTTAAACTTAAGAACTCCTGAACTCAGTGTGCATCAAATGACCTCAAGTTATGGTGTTTTAGGATCCTCTCTGAGAAAATAATTCTAGTATCTGCATATGCATTACTCTAATAATCTTGTTCAACTGGATTGTGATTGTTACAATTATGGTACTTGACTTGTGCTTCATTTCGTCGGTGGTATTTGCTCAAGTACTTAGGATTGTTATGCAAGAATGTTAACGATAGTTCGATAGTTCTTCATATGCTTTGACTCTGATGTAGATATTGTTGAAGGAATTAGTAGTTGCAGTTATGGTATTTGTCCCATTTGTTTGAACACAAGTCTAGGTTTTGTTTTGCTTGAACTTGAATGTTATCTCTTGAAGAATATCAACCAAAGTAGTTTGACAAAATCTCTACGACATGGAGTGGTGGAGTTCATGAGGGGCTAAGTACATGTTTTCGATCGATTTAGTTGTAGCAATTTTGTTACTGGTGGATAATTTGATTGTGAAGAGTAGTAGTTTCTCATTTCTTGGCTGCATTTTTATGTATTCAGGGAGTGGGGAATCGAGAAGCTAGTCTTCCGGAACTCAATCACCGGAATAAGAAGAGACCGGAAATACGCAATTCAGGCAAGGAATGCATATGCCACTGGTGTCCACATGTCTGAAAATGTCATTGGCAAGACGACCCACAACACAGAGGACATGATCCGCTACTACCACTACCACAATTCAATCAATGTGCTAGGTGAACCTTGCCGAGAATTTGTTCCAATGCCACCGCCTGGAAATGTGACATGGTTCGAGAAGATCCCGTATATTTACGATGACAACATGAAGCGTCTCGCAAACACCATCAAGAACTTTGAGAAGCAAACCATTGGAGCCATTCAGAAACAGTGCAGCAGCCATGATCAGTGCAGTAAACCATAACCATGTATATATAGCACATCCATTCTTTGGGGATGTTACTGAGTATTCTTCTTTGAGCCTCTCCTTCCATCGCGGAATCGAGATCGATAGACGAAGGAGAAGCATCTCTAAGATTGTTGCCCTTTTGATCCTTTCCTCCTCATTTCATCTCTTTTATGTAAACCTTTGTTCAGCTTGTTAAATCCTTCTCATGTCTCAAGAGTAAAAGTTTACCTGTTTTGGCCACTTTTGTAAGAACTTATGTGATAACTTTTCTTCATAGAATTTTGATATGGCTTATATCTTTCTTCTCTCATTTTCATGAATAAATAGATGAATATACAATAATTAAAGATTGATTTAGAGGAATTTGAATATTGATTTCTCTCTATTTACGACCATACAGATTAATTATGATTGATTTTTTTTTTCTATTTATAACTATTCAAATTAATTATGGAAAGATAATAGAAAACAAAATAAACATGTTATACAAAATAAATGTTTGCTACATATGACAACATCTCCCCTTAAATTAATGTTGGTCAATCAAAAAATATCAATTTGCCATTAAGAAATTAATGACATTGTTGAGTAAGAGAAATTTGCCATTAAAAAATATTTTATCTTATTTTTCATTCTAAAAATACTCTTATTACAATCTAAAATAATTTTGATAAAAATTACTTTAAATAATTTTAAACAAGAACTACTTTAATAGTAGTTAAATCTGCTTTATCATTGATTAAAATTATGGAATAATTTTAGTTAAAATTATTAATATAAAGTAATTTGATTAAAATTATTTTAAAGATAAGAAATATAATGATGGACCATTTTGAGGAGAATGAAAATAAAGAGCATCGTATTTCAAATATAGGGGCCTTAATATAAATTAATGAAAATTATAGACTTTTAAGGAATTTACCCTTTCCTTTTTTGCTAATTGGAAGGCCATTTCTCCTTCGGCCGTTACCTTATCCACTTCCCCTTCCAGTTCCACCACACGCTGGCTCGCCGGCGCCAACCCCAACCGCAACCCCGCCGAGCGCCGCTGCTAGCTCTGCACCGGCGTCTGAGGCGAGGGGAACCAACCGCCAATCCTCCACCCGATCTCCGTTCATATCTACTTCCTCGCCGACGGAGGCTGTGATAGACAGCCGGCGAAGCCTAAGACTTGATCGACTCTCCGGCGCGAGGTTGCCACTTATTTCGTCGACTCCACCTTCTCACCATATCCATCTTGGAGGACCGGATCTACAACTGGCGAGGGAGGCGGGGTCTCTCCGCTCTCAATCGTCACAAGGCGGAACTGGATTGACGCGTTGGAGTGGTGGGTTGACGCTCCTCCCCTTGGAAGTTCTCGATCCGCCGAGTCAGGGGTCCGTGAAGCAGCATGTCGAACGCTCTGGTTAACGGCCTAGCGGGCGCCGGCGGAGGCATCATAGCTCAGATAATCACCTACCCTGTTCAGATCGTAACCGCTCGTTCCTTAGTCCATACTCTTTACCTTTTGTCATGGATTCATCCAGATTTTGATTCATGCATAAATGTAGGTGAATACTCGTCAACAGACCGAGAGAATTGCCAAGAAGACGTCACAGGCATCGGCCATTGGCGGCGGCCACTTCCCATCGGTCGGAGGAACCATCTACCAAATGTTTCAGGTCTCCTTGTTCCTACCTTGTGCCCGCTTGCTTCTTGACCTCCACCTCAACACTGATTCCTTTTCCTCCTGCTGGGTTGCAGCTTATCAAAATGGAAGGTTGGGGAGGACTGTACAGTGGCCTTAAGCCATCTCTAGTTGGCACTGCTGCGTCTCAGGTCTGCCCTGTTTGCTTTCCCAACCCAATACTTAACTACTCGAGCACCTGGACATGTACTCTTCCAGCCATACTTATTATAATCTACAACTCTTTAAAGTCTCACATCCTTTGGGAGAATAATGTGGTGTGATGATATCCAGGGAATATATTATTACTTCTACCAGTTACTGAAGAATAAGGCAGAGTCCATTGCTGCTGCCCGCAAGAAGAAAGGGCTTGGTGATGGTACTGTTGGCATGTTCTCTTGGCTTGTTGTTGCAGCTATTGCAGGGTGAGTGTTATTCATGTCACAATTAGGACATAATTTCTATTTATGTGAAGATATTTTTCACCTACAACTCCTTCGATAACTCAACTTGTTTTATGTGTATATTCAATCCTCGGGCCTTTTAATGATTGGGTTTGCAAATTGATCATTACTGACAAAGGATTCCACAATTTCACCTTCTCTCGTATGAAATGATGGTCAATCTCTATATGTTTTATCCTCTCATAAAATACTAGATTAGAAGCTAAGTGCATGGTAGCTTAATTATTATAATATAACTGCATTCTAATCAGCAGCTATTTAATCCAAGCTCTCAAGTTGCTATCACCATAATCATATAATCTATCTTTGCACTTGACTTGGTTATGACAGTCTACTTCTTTCTCTTCTAAGAGATTGGATTACCTTCTATAAGAATGTAGTAGCCCGATATGGATTGTTTATCTAAGGGTGGACTATGTTCTATCATGGTATCCATTTGACATAAGGATCAATAGGTGGCGTTGGTTTGGTTCCTTGCATACTAGTCTCTTCTAGTGTATCAGGCATATTAATTGATATATGTAAATATCTTCCCCATGAGAAGTAACTTCTGTATCAAAATAGTTGAGATTCACTAATTTTTGATTTAAAAATGCTGATAGAGTACTCCTGCAATTGTGTGATCCTAATGTTGTGTATATAGGTGATAAGAAAAATCATCTTTCTGACTAAGAGTTATGTTTATAGTCATGAAAGACTGAAGATGGTAGAGCTAAATTTTCTAAATCAAGTTCTTAGAAATTGCTACAATCCACGTAATCCTTAACTTGCACTTTATGTCAACCTAACCTTGAGCAACAAAACCTAAAAGGTTGTTACATATCGACTTCCATAGTAGTTATTAAAGTATAAAGAAAGACATTCTTATTGTTGAGTTGATGAAAAGGCTAGTGAAAGGCAACCACCAAAGTGAGAAAGAGGTGAATTAAAATAATCTTAATTCGAGAGAAAAGGTGTCAAAAATACTTTGCGCTATAAGTTAGAGTGTGTTCCTTAGCCATTAGGCAAGCTTACACCCCTCCTATAGTGTCATTGAGAGAGCATTTAATAGTGAAAATTTACACGCAACCCTTTATAGATTGTCTTAGAGGAAGAAGAACTAACTCCCTTGTCTTATTAACGTAGAGAGTCTCCATCTTACCAATCTTTGCTTGTGCAAACTAGGGTTTAAGAGGGCCTCCAAAATAGTTTTAGGGATTTTATAAGAAGCTAAAGATGACAAAAAATGCATAAGATAAGTATGATAGTGAAGCATTGGATAAATGGAGAAAAAGTGAGTATAAAGTAGAGAATGTTTGAGTACCTTTCCAAATAGTAGACGAAGGCATTAGGTTGCAAGAGGGATAGAGAGTCTTGAGACGGTGCTAGGGTGCTCAAATCTCGGCTTTCAACTATACACCTACGGAGGTGATTCATCTAAGGTGGATAATGTGGTGGCAGGAGGGATAGTAATGGTTAATGAAGTAGGAACATGAGATACCTCATGTCGACTCAGAAAGAGAGGGTGAAGAGCTCAATAAGAGAGTCAACTCAACGAAGATACATAAAGGGCAACCCAATGCACGAAGCCCTTGCCAATCCGGGATCCCGAGGAAGGGTCGAACCGCATAGGGTCTATTATATGCATTCTTATCTTGCATTGCAAGAGGTTATTTCCGATTCGAATTCATGACCACAAGGTCATACAGTAGCAACTTCAATGAAGATGCATGAGTAGAGATAAATACATGGTGTGACCTTAGAGAAAAGCAACAATAGACATTCTGAAGATGAGATTCACTAAGTAAAATATACTTGATAGGTTGAAGGATTACTTCTCTTGCCATGCAATAAGAGATGAAGAAAGTAGATATAATGGAACACCTAGGTGGGAGAAAACATAGGTCATCCCAAGGAAAGAGGACTTTCAAAGGAGCTTGCCCACGAAGAGTACTAAATGATAATATGATTTATAAAATAACATACAGTAGAAAAGCATCAACCTAGAAAAAAAGGAATATGTATACGTGGATGATCTCAACTAATTTTTCCTTTTGACTACACTATTCTGTTGATGTTGGTTGCAAGGTCAAGAAGAAAAGTCTAGAATATCTAGACTCAAAAGAAATGATTGGAGAATACAAGAGAAACATTTAGTATTATCGTCGTTAAACACTTTAATAGACACAAGATTGAGTTTAGATCTTTGTGCTGAAATGGGAAAATAGAGTGAAAAGTTTAGAGTGGTCTTTTATTAAAAAACATTTTATTTGAGAATAGTCATCAATAGGAGTTACTTGAGAATAGTCATTAATGAAAGTTACAAAGTACTTAAATCCAAGAGTGAAATTGACACGTCTAAGATTCATTTATCAAAATGAAAATGAATTTAAACTAAAGGTTTAAATACACACGTATGAACACTACTAGGGAATGAAGAGTTAGTATTCCTTGATCGACATGATACACTTAAGAGAAGTATAGAAGAAAAGTCTAGAATATCTAGACTCAAAAGAAACGATTGGAGAATACAAGAGAAGCATTTAGTATTATCATCGTTAAACCCTTTAATACACACAAGATTGAGTTTCGATCTTTGTGCAGAAATGGGAAAATAGAGTGAAAAGTTTAGAGTCGTCTTTCATTAAAAAACATTTTATTTGAGAATAGTCATCAATGGGAGTTACTTGAGAATAGTCATTAATGAAATTTACAAAGTACTTAAATCTAAGAGTGAAATTGACACGTCTAAGATCCATTTATCAAAATGAAAATGAATTTAAACAAAAGGTTTAAATACACACTTATGAACACTACTAGGGAATGAAGATTTAGTATTCCTTGATTGACATGATACACTTAAGAGAAATCTAGAAGAAAAGTCTAGAATATCTAGACTCAAAAGAAATGATTGGAGAATACAAGAGAAACATTTAGTATTATCGTCGTTAAACACTTTAATAGACACAAGATTGAGTTTAGATCTTTGTGTAGAAATGGGAAAATAGAGTAAAAAACATTTTATTTGAGAATAGTCATCAATAGGAGTTACTTGAGAATAGTCATTAATGAAAGTTACAAAGTACTTAAATCCAAGAGTGAAATTGACACGTCTAAGATCCATTTATCAAAATGAAAATGAATTTTAAATACACACTTATGAACACTACTAGGGAATGAAGATTTAGTATTCCTTGATCGACATGATACACTTAAGAGACTGAAGACTAGATGGCCTAGCAACCATATGAATATTAGGAAGACCATGACTAATACATATCTAAAGAATGATTGGTCCACCAAAAGTACAAAAGAAGATAAGTGACGAGACCACCAAAAGCACAAAAGAAGATAAAGGCATAAGTTGGTACAATTCGCAAGATTCATGCCCTACACAAATCACTGTTCTTGCCTTTGAATCTTGAATGAAAACGAAAATGAGATTGAATATGAAAAGGATTTAGGATGCCCACTAATAGATAATTAATTCAAGAAAATTCAAATTTAAAATACAAAGAATAGAGACAATAAATGCAAAAAAAAAAAAAATCTTTTTGATGCCCTTAACCCATAAGTGAGATCATTGGCTATTGTGACATTGTATGACATAGTGGTGGTAAGCAGAGACAGAGAAGATGTTACCAAACTTGTACTTATTGCCCTTGAATATGGAATTTGGGAGGTGTATAAAGAGTAGGAAGTAAATGTACTTCCATGGGCCAAAGAGGTAAGTAGCTAAGATGAGACACAATTAAAAGAGATTATCAATCACGTCATAGGCCAGAGAGTTGTCACCCTGATATAAATTCCTAGCCTGTGTCAAGTCTTGAAATAGGAGAGGAAATAGAAAAGAATGCTCATAAGGCTGGGATCAATGAACTGTCAAAGGAGAGCAAATAATTTGGCATCAATTTTCAACCATGTAACTCTAGTGGTCTTACGAATCTTGGTAGCTCAAGGTGGTGAGGTATTTTTGGTGAATATAGCACGTGGTCCAAGTTTGAACTGCTGCAGTTCACCACGTTTATAGTTCTTTCTATTTAACTTCTCCATGGTGATATTCATGGAGTCAGAAAGGCTGGAAAGACTCATGGTAGGAAGCACCAAGAAGGTAGTAGAGGAATCAACATTTTGAGTCAAATGAAACTCTTGACCAAAAAAGAGTTTATAAGCACTACTAAATGTTGAAAAGGTGTCAACAAAACAGGGCGTCTTCTGCAGTCCAAGTGTGGCATCTCGCTGAAGAAAAAAATTCCAGTGAGTGAAGGAAAACACTGGATCCGGTAGCGATGTTGAAATCTATTAGATCAAGGGAGTGATATAGGCACTACTGACAAATCTGAGTTCTTGTTGAGGTCATGATTTGCTTCCTGAGGATATGCGTGTCAAATGGCAGATCTGACTGGAGTGGTCTAGGTGGTAGTTGCAGATTGCTGACATGGAGAAAGAAGCTAATGATGTGTGCACGGAGCAATGAGGATGGTGCTCGCAAATTCTGGTGTGGAGGAAGAGGCTTGGATTGCAGAAGCACTTGCAAGTGGCTGGCACAGAAGAAGATCCTTGTTCTTCTGCATTGAGCAAGAATGAAGAGAGATGAGACAAATGATACTGTGTTCGGAAAATTATTAGTATATTATTTTAGGCAGTCCCTTATACTTGTTTTAATGTAATTTCTACACTCCACACTCCACAATGAGTGGTATTTAATAAAGACCCCTAGGAGGCTCTTATCAATTTTGTAATTTGATTCTCGCTCCTTGCATTAATTTGGATTTTGCGCTGCATGTTTTGCACTCTGTTCTCGTAGAATCATTGTATCAGCTAATGTAGATTTTTGTTTGTTGGTCAACTGGTCAACAGGTCATGGAGTTCTCTTTTTTTGTGGAAAAAAAATAATTTTTGTATAATGTAGTTTGTTTATGGAAGCATTAAAAGGCATTTGGACTGGTTACTAGTTAGCTAAATGTTTTTTATTCAACTCCTTTTGCTCTCTGTGTTTCTGCTCAAGATGGAGCTTCGAGTGTCCTTGTAGTTTTGTTATCCCATAGCCTCAATAGACAATTTCAGTGGCGACATAAGTTGATCTTGTTCATTCA
Organism: Curcuma longa; assembly: GCF_044706935.1. Lineage (NCBI taxonomy): Eukaryota > Viridiplantae > Streptophyta > Magnoliopsida > Zingiberales > Zingiberaceae > Curcuma > Curcuma longa. The sequence goes on from NC_133878.1 coordinate 5,696,088, forward strand.
TGTATTTGGCTAGAAGTTCAATTCTCTTGTGTTGTTTCTTTAGGTCGTTGAATGTGTTGCTGACTAATCCAATATGGGTCCTGGTTACTCGTATGCAGGTAATCCACTTGCTTTCAATTTAAGATCATAACAACATGCATTGCAGGCTTTTGTCTATCTAGTAGCTCACATCATTGTTATTCGTACATGTATCTGTGTGTGTGAACATGACAAACTTAGATCTCATGGCTAAGGATCATCACAATTATGAAATAGTTTGGAATATTCTTCACATATTCAGTAATGATCTTATCTTGCAAAAATTTCTGCCTAGTAATAATATGCCTCTTTTAGTAATTAATTTTGACATGAGTAAATAAAAAAATAGACTTGGTTGTTTGAGATCAACTGAGTTTTTCAGAGAAAGGTAAGTTTTCTCCTTTTAGATTAAATAGTAACAACGTCCTTATAGAAAAACTCACATTAGGTAGAAAATGAAGTGCCTACGATTGGTTAAAAATCAAAGGTGTAATGGAGAGGTGAAACAAAATCTAGTTAAATAGGAAGTTAAAACATAAAAAAATGATAGAGACATGTTTAAGAAATTAATGCAGAGAAGGAAATAAAACATCATAATAGGAGACACTTGACGAAAAAGAAACTGAAGCTAATTTCAAATTAGCACTTCAGCAATAAAAGGAAACAAATTGAAGAATATTAAAGAATAAAGTGGCTATAATAATTAGAGATTTGATTTGTTTGTTATTTGGTAACTAGTATTTTCTATTTAGGTAATAATAGAGAATTAATTATAATCTCTACTAAATTATCATTTTTTCCTTAGCATATTTATTTTCATATTTGTTATTGAGTCAAGTCTATAAAAGGAGTCTAGAGTTCTGTAATTTAATCATCTTGAATTAATTGAATTTCCACTTTTCTTCTTTGTGTGTGAGTTTACTTCTATTGGTGAGGACCGTGTTTGTTCATCAGCTGTGCTACATCAATTGGTATCAGAGTTGAAGCCTAAATTCGGTTCTATACCTCTTTTTCCCACCAACTTCTCCTTTTCTTTGGCGACATCAACAACTTCTCCTTTCCAAAGTACATAGACTTTGTTGTGCAAATTTTTAGCAAAGAGGCTCGTATTAATTCAGTAGAATTGTTCTCACTTGAAAATTACCGATTGTTTGAATTTAGCAAGCTAATTATCTTTTGTACATTATCTATTCAATTCACATATTATTTCCATATACTTTACAATCATCTTTGTTCGATTACTTGCTTATCTTGTCGCTATTTCAAGTCATTTTATTTATCTAATTTCCTATTTTTCTCATCATTAGTTTGCCCTTATTTTAAATCATTTTATTTATCTAATTTCCTACTTGTCTCGTCATTAGTTTTAAGTTCTATCTTGTTTCCTTAAAATTATTATGCAACTTAATTTATAAATCTCATTATTTGTCGAACCTCCGTATCGACTATGATTAGAAGGCCAACCATTAGAGAAATAGATGTCAGTTGAAGATGAGTTTAAGACCCTCTGATGAAGAGTGGAAGACCTAGAACGGTTTAAAGTTCATGCTGCTAGTATAATCGATAAGTTGCTAAAGGATACGAGTCTCAACCCACATACCTCATATCCCATGTAGCTCAACAATCACTTGGGCATCAACCACCTCGGGACCATCAACTAGTCATCCATGAGGAAGATCATTTTCAAAACACCTAAACCCGACCTAAAGTTAGACCTGAACTTAAAACAAAAATAGATACTACCCATCGAGTTAAACTAGATGCCTCCAAATTTTGATGGTTGTCTAAACCCAAATGCATTCCTTGACTGGGTCACTAAGATTGAAGATTACTTTCACTGGTATGATATGACCCAAATTGAATGAGCGAGATTTGTAACAATCAAACTCATTGATTTGGCAAAGAAATACTGGCAGAGTATCCAAGACCAATACGCCACAAATAGAGAACAACCAATCACACACTGAGTAGAGATGAAATGATTTCTGAATAAAAAAATGTCACAACATACTTTAGAAACCAAATTTGAATATTTGAGTAAATTTGACAACTTATGAATGTGGTGTAACCTCAAATTAGACCCTAGGAAAATTCTAATCCACTTCATTAATAATTTGAGATTGAAATTCAAAGACAAGTTAAATTATTTGCCCCAACCTCAATCGAAAAGGCTTGTTAGAAAGCTAAAGAGATTAAGCAATTTGTGAAAGCCCCTACTGTTGAACGTTCAGAGATGAAGGGGTGTCGCCCCTTCATCTTCTGAAACGGAAGCATCTTCTACCTGCGGTTGATGAAACGAAGGGGCAAAGCCACCCCTTCATCTTCCTGACTTCATGTATATAAGGCGTCCAAGATCCATGGGAAGGTGCAGGAGAAAAAGACATCTATTGAGGGGTTTTGGTTTGTGGAAAAACCTGAGGAGTTTTCCATTCGTGATCCCTCCTTCGACGCGAGCAGCCGCCGCCGGAATCACGCTACAACAGGTAAAATCAACATTGGTATCAGAGCTGTAAATTATTTTTACCTGTTAGTTCTGCCTGGTAGCCTGTCTCTGTTCTCTGTTCGCAACAACAGATGCGAACAGTCGCACGCGCTGCTCGCGACAGCGCAAAGGTGCTGTCTGCGTCTGCGGCCAGCGATATGTTCTCCGGCGAAGCTGGCGCAGGGGCGATTTGGGTGGCAGAAGAGGGAAGCCGGCAAGTCTGGTGGATCTTCCGTGGTTGCCCGTTCGCCCGCGCACGGATGCTGCTGCCGCCGCATCTCTTCGTTTGCTGTCGAAAAAAAAAAAAACGGCAGTGTGCTTAGTGCACAAGAAGAAAAAAAAACGGTGGTACTGTGTTTTTAGTGTACAGAAGAGAAAAAACGGAAGCGGCAGAGTCTGGATTAGGGCAAGAAAAAAAGTTTTTTTTGAAAAAAATTTAATAATAAATCACGTGTTGATAATAAATGATGTGCCAGATTCTGATTATGGGCCAATTAATCTGTTGAATGAGTTTTTGATTAATTAGAAAAACCCAATTATATGGAAGATCACCAATTCATTAAAAAAAAATGTCAGATGTGGTTGATGGTGGGAATCGAACCTCTGATTTCCACAATCACAACAAGAGAAGCAAACCACTAGTTCCCAATCTGTATATGTAAATAAATTTGTTTCATTTACATTTTGATCAATTTGAATTGGACTGTTCTATAAGAATTATATGGACTTTCTAATTAGATTAGTTCTAATAAAGACAAGGGAATTAATCTGTCTGTTGACTGAAACTCTTTGAATAAAGGAAATTTATTTTTCTTTATTGCTTAAAATATCTTGCTTAGATGTGAATTGAATTTAACCGGTTTTGTACTGGTTTGTCAGTTTTGTACTGACATTATTATTTTCAATTCCATATGCCAAGGATCATTACCACCTTAACTCGTCGCGAAGTGCGACAGAACCAACTAAGGGAGGAGATTCAGTATATTGAGTATGACTATGCTCTCGGAGTTCGAGGACATATTGGAAGACTCGATCGACTATTCTGGAAACTAGAGCAAACAGAGTTTCCCATCCTCGATAATTATAGGATCTAGGCTTTGATGCGTTCATTGTCAGGAAGTCCAAAGGTGATAGCACACCAAATATGGGGGCTCTCCGAAGGGAGAATCTCATATGCACAATTGTGTGTAGAACTGCTTCACCTTGAGTTCCCAGAAGAAGATTCTGAAGAAGATCTAGAGGAAGAACCTGAGGAGGATCATTTTGTGCATTCTGTACAAAATTCTGCAATTGGTCCACCTCAAAGTGTTCTAGCAGAAAGTGCACTAGTTGAGCCTAGACAAATTGGACACATATTGATTACTACTATACTAGTGTCTATCCTAGTGGGAGTGGTGTTAGCTTGTCTTATGTTTTAGAGTTCAGTTGTTATGACTGTCATGACGAAAGGACGGTATTAAGCTCACATAATAATGTAATAAAAACTGTTGTTATGTACGAACAATGTTATCTATTAAGAAAACAGTTATTATGAACTAATCATATTCTTATGAACCAATCATAATTGTTTTCTTAATAATTTATTAGTTCATAATAACTGTTTTCTTAATAGATAACATTGTTCGTACATAACAACAGTTTTTATTACATTATTATGTGAGATTAATACCGTCCTTTCGTCATGACAGTCATAACAACTGAACTCTAAAACATAAGACAAGCTAACACCACTCCCACTAGAATAGACACTAGTATAGTAGTAATCAATATGTGTCCAATTTGTCTAGGCTCAACTAGTGCACTTTCTGCTAGAACACTTTGAGGTGGACCAATTGCAGAATTTTGCACAGAATGCACAAAATGATCCTCCTCAGGTTCTTCCTCTAGATCTTCTTCAGAATCTTCTTCTGGGAACTCAAGGTGAAGCAGTTCTACACACAATTGTGCATATGAGATTCTCCCTTCGGAGAGCCCCCATATTTGGTGTGCTATCACCTTTGGACTTCCTGACAATGAACGCATCAAAGCCCAGATCCTATAATTATCGAGGATGGGAAACTCTGTTTGCTCTAGTTTCCAGAATAGTCGATCGAGTCTTCCAATATGTCCTCGAACTCCGAGAGCATAGTCATACTCAATATACTGAATCTCCTCCCTTAGTTGGTTCTGTCGCACTTCGCGACGAGTTAAGGTGGTAATGATCCTTGGCATCTGGAATTGAAAATAATAATGTCAGTACAAAACTGACAAACCAGTACAAAACCGGTTAAATTCAATTCACATCTAAGCAAGATATTTTAAGCAATAAAGAAAAATAAATTTCCTTTATTCAAAGAGTTTCAGTCAACAGACAGATTAATTCCCTTGTCTTTATTAGAACTAATCTAATTAGAAAGTCCATATAATTCTTATAGAACAGCCCAATTCAAATTGATCAAAATGTAAATGAAACAAATTTATTTACATATATGGATTGGGAACTAGTGGTTTGCTTCTCTTGTTGTGATTGTGGAAATCAGAGGTTCGATTCCCACCATCAACCACATCTGGCATTTTTTTTTAATGAATTGACTGATCTTCCATATAATTGGGTTTTTCTAATTAATCAAAAACCCATTCAACAGATTAATTGGCCCATAATCAGAATCTGGCCCATCATCAGAATCAACACGTGATTTATTATTAAATTTTTTTCAAAAAAAACTTTTTTTTTCTTGCCCTAATCCAGACTCTGCCGCTTCCGATTTTTTTCTCTTTTGTACACTAAAAACACAGTACCACCGTTTTTTTTTCTTCTTGTGCACTAAGCACACTGCCGTTTTTTTTTTCGACAGCAAACGAAGAGATGCGGCGGCAGCAGCATCCGTGCGCGGGCGAACGGGCAACCACGGAAGATCCACCAGACTTGCCGGCTTCCCTCTTCTGCCACCCAAATCGCCCCTGCGCCAGCTTCGCCGGAGAACATGTCGCTGGCCGCAGACGCAGACAGCACCTTTGCGCTGTCGCGAGCAGCGCGTGCGACTGTTCGCATCTGTTGTTGCGAACAGAGAACAGAGACGGGCTACCAGGCAGAACTAACAGGTAAAAATAATTTACAGCTCTGATACCAATGTTGATTTTACCTGTTGTAGCGTGATTCCGGCGGCGGCTGCTCGCGTCGAAGGAGCGATCACGAATGGAAAACTCCTCAGGTTTTTCCACAAACCAAAACCCCTCGAAAGATGCCTTTTTCTCCTGCACCTTCCCATGGATCTTGGACGCCTTATATATATGAAGTCAGGAAGATGAAGGGGTGGCTTTGCCCCTTCGTTTCATCAACCGCAGGTAGAAGATGCTTCCGTTTCAGAAGATGAAGGGGCGACACCCCTTCATCTCTGAACGTTCAACAGTTTGGTTTCTAAAGTATGTTGTGACATTTTTTTATTCAGAAATCATTTCATCTCTACTCAGTGTGTGATTGGTTGTTCTCTATTTGTGGCGTATTGATCTTGTATACTCTGCCAGTATTTCTTTGCCAAATCAATGAGTTTGATTGTTACATACTTGTTTATTCAATTTGGGTTATATCATACCAGTGAAAGTAATCTTCAAGCTCAGTCCAGGAATACATTTGGGTTTAGACAACCATCAAAATTTGGAGGCATCTAGTTTAACTCGATGGGTAGTATCTATTTCTGTTTTAAGTTCAGGTCTGACTTTAGGTCGGGTTTGGGTGTTTTGAAATGATCTTCCTCATGGATGACTAGTTGATGGTCCCGAGGTGGTTGATGCC